>NC_138377.1:108111148-108123822 GCF_054177405.1 Leptonychotes weddellii
TTTTTAACATATATTGTATTATTTGTTTCAGAGGTACAGATCTGTGATTCAACAGTCTTGCACAATTCACCGCGCTCACCATAGCACATACTCTCCCCAGTGTCTATCACCCAGCCACCCCATTCCTCCCACCCCATCCCCCACTCCAGCAACCCTCAGTTTGTTTCCTGAGATTAAGAATTCTTCATATCAGTGAGGTCATATGATACATGTCTTTCTCTGATTGACTTATTTCGCTCAACATAATACCCTCCAATTCCATCCACGTCGTTGCAAATGGCAAGATCTCATTCCTTTTGATGGCTGCATAATATTCCATTGTATATATATACCATATCTTCTTTATCCATTCATCTGTCGATGGACATCTTGGCTCTTTCCACAGTTTGGAACAACTAGATGTTTAAGTTTGGTTGAGGTAAATGAGCTTTGTTCCTAATAATATTCTGCTGCAGTGGGGACTGGACTCCAGGAGTATCCAGAAAGGCCTGTTGGTGTTGATACTCTGGCCTTTGTGATGGCGGCACTTGTGGGTTCCCCAGGATGGCACTAGACAGAATTCAGTGCTGGGAATGTGAGCCTTATCCTTCCTCAATCTCTGTCCTTGCCGTCAGCACAGGCTCCCTAGTGGCTGGAGAAAGGAAGTGCGGTGGGGGGCCCCGCTCGCAAGAAGCAAAGGCCTGTGGACTCCCCCTTACAGCACTGTGGCCGTGTCTCAGAAGCATAGCCACTGGAGTTCCTCACGTAATCGACAGAATGCTTGGCCTGAGGCATTGATTAAGCCATTTCAGAAAATGAGTCTGAAAAAATAATTGATTGTTCTCTGCTTTAATCCATTTGTTCCGTGACTGTAGGCCTGAGTTCCCAGCAGGAGATCAGTGATGGGGTCGGTGAGCACAACAGCACTCCCAAATGGCTTTCCCTACCAGGAAACCCCTCACCACCTGCACAGTTTCCATACTGCTAAGGCCAGTAGGCATTTAGAACTGCCCCCAGCCCCGCACCCAGGATGCAGGCCCAGACTGCTGAAGAGAATCGGTCAACTGCTCAGCCCAGGAGGTCCGGGTCTGTGTTTCAGAAGAGGGCAGCTTGGATTTCAAATGCCAGTCACCTCATGAGACTGAGTGCATGGCCACTGTTCCCAGTACACCCCTTTGTGTCCAGTGTATCTCCCACGTTCTTCACTACCCAGGGTCCTTGATAGCTGGGATGCCACCTGGGGAGCCAAGGCTGCCCTCAGGAGCCTGTGTACTCACACACAGTACAGCACATACCCATGACACACACCGCACCCCACACAGTGCGCATTAACCACCTGTACCTGCCATGGGTGCATACCGTGCAGCACACTCAGGCACACCACCCTCTTCGTCCTGGACGCCCATGCCCCACTGCAGGTACACACCCATTCCATACGACACACACTTCCCCACACGTGCCACGCACCACACATCACAGATGCGCTCTCCCCATGCAACACAAACACACTTCACGGAGCACACATGCTAACCACATAGTACACATAGAACATGCACATACATCACAGGGGCACACATTTCACATGTGTCCAAATATCTCACATGCATTCACACTTTACACACAGGCACATGTCCCCCACACACACACACACGCCACGCACCCAGGCGCCTCACATTTATCTCACACGCAATATGCACACACAACATACAATATATATATCACCAATCACATGTACCGCACATGCTCTGCAGCCCCACGCACAGGCCATATAAACCATGCATACACACACACTCTATACCCCAGCACACCACAACACACATGCTACACTCACCACAAACGCATGCAGAATCAGCACGTTCCGCTACACAATATACACACCCTACATACACTCACTACATATGCACATAGCACAAACGTACCCCGTATCCACTCTACCCTCACCCCATGTATTATCCCCACACGTATAGTATCCTGTGCACACAGCACATGCACACACCACACCCCAGTGCACTGCTACAGATCAGTCACAGCCCCTGCCCCTGCATGTGCCTCAGATCCTGTGTCCCAGCCCCTCCCTGTTCTCTCTGATGCTCCCCTTGGGGCATCATATCAATGAGAGCAAGGTGGGAGGGTCTCATCTGGCTGGGAAGAGAAATGGAAGGGTTTTTAAATGCTTCAGGAGGGACTGAAAACATTGCAAACACTTATATGTATGTATATATTTCTTAAAGAATGCACACATAATTTTTGAGTTTATGTACAGTTTTCTGTTTATGGAAATTAAGAATTCAATTTGTCTCTTTCTACCATACTGGCAGGTAATTTGGGAAATACACAAAACATAAAAGTAAAATCTGAACTTAATATATGCATGAAACTATTCCACGCCAGCTCCTGTTCTTGAGACACTGGAACAATATTTGTCTTCCTTCTCCACTTCCCAGGCCTGTAGGTTGGCCAGCTCTGGTATGGGAGGCAGCAGGAAGTCATCATTCAGAGAGTGAGCTCTGGATTTTAGATGTTCTCAGTTCCAGGTGGGGCATTCCCTCTGCATGTGTGAGCTTAGCAAGCTGTTTGATTTCTTTAAGCTATTTGGCTTCCTTCAATGCTAAAACAGACATCCTCATCATATCACTACTGCAAGATTGCCATTAGGAATTCAAGAAGATGTCATGTGTGAAATGGCCCAACACCTGACAGAGTAGATATTCAAAGAGTGAATGAATGAATGAATGAGAAAGTGAATGAGTGAAAGTGAGTTCTACCTCTCACCCAATATGCAAATCCTTCCCACAAAAAAAAAAAAAATAAAACTAAAATCAAAGCGAAAGCAAAGAAGCAGACAAATATAAAAGATTTGGCTTCCTCCTGATCTGACCATACGTCCTCGGCACACTGCACCCAGAGGCAGAGCCCATTCCTCCACTCTCCTCAGCCCTGCAATCCTCCTAGGCTCCCCTATTCTTCATGCCTCTGCTCACAGAAGCTTCTGGCTGCTGTGATAGCTCATGCAAGCCTGATAATGTCAGGCAGGACCTACTTTCCAGCCCACCAGCCTATCCAAAGCCCAAAGCACAGAGGTGAGGGATGCGTCTTTGTCAAGGCCCTCAGCATGGTTGCCCGGCTTGACCTGGCCCTGGGGTTCCTCTCGTAGATTCCTGAGTGGGAGCCATGAGTTTCCTCGGAGCCACGTTGCTGGCACCTGCCTGAGCCGGTGCCTGACGTCATGTACCTTGGGTGAAGCTCTCCCTTTCATACTGCTCTGGCGGTTGTTCGCAGACACTTTTCTGAATATAGGTCTTGCCTGAAATGTTCAGGAGCACCCACAGCTCAGATCCGTGGAGCTCCTTCACCAGGGCCAGAGCCTGAGCCTCCACTGAAGACAGTGTCACGGCTGCAGAACCATGAGGCTCCCCAGGCCCCCATAACTACTGTGTCCCAGGTGAACCTCCAGGGCCACCAGCCCATCTGAGCCCAGGCCATGGGCAGCAGGAAACATCCTGCTTTTCTGAAAGTCTGAGAGTCTTGCTGCTCTCACTGACCCTGTACAGCCAAGCCTCAGGAATTGCTGCTTGGCTCCCCTGCAGGAAGCCCTAGCCTCACCTTTAGGACCCGCAGTCCAAGCACCGCAGTCTGCTGCTGTCTTCCCTCTGCTCCCTTCTTCAGACTGCCAACTGGAATTTAAGATGAACACAGGTAAAGGGAAGGAAAAATAAAATAAGACGAAAACAGAGAGGGAAGCAAACCATAAGAGACTCTTAACTCTAGGAAACAAACTGAGGGTTGCTGGAGGGGAGGGGGTGGGGGATGGGGTAATTGGGGAATGGACAGTAAGGAGGGCACTTGATGTGATGAGTACTTGGTGTTATTTATTTTTTTAAAGATTTTATTTATTTGTCAGAGAGAGGGAGAGAGAGAGAGAATGCACAAGCAGGGGGAGCGGCAGGCAGAGGGAGAAGCAGCCTCCCCACTGAGCAAGGAGCCTGACGTGGGACTCCATCCCAGGACCCCAGGATCATGACCTGAGCCGAAGGCAGACGCTTAACTGACTGAGCCACCCAGGCGTCCCCTAGCACTGAGTGTTATATGCAACCGATGAATCACTGAATTCTACCCCTGAAACTAATAATAAACTATATGTTAACTAAATTTAATTTAAATAAAAAATTTAAAAAGTGAAATGTAAAATATAAATCATCTCCATAGAAATTTTAAAATATAGGCTTATCAGTTTCTCAAAAAAAAAAAAAAGTGCTGGAATTTGATTGGGATTGACTGACTCTCTGAGGACCTGAGGTAGGACAGCCCTACAGTGGGAGAGCAGAGCTGGAGGACCACAGTGCCTGACTTCCAGCTGCAGTAATCGGGACAGTGTGGTGCTCAGGTCAGGAGAGACAAGCAGTGCATGGTGGAACAGGAAAGAGTCCAGGTGGAGCCCCGTGCTGGCCATTAATTGAGGTTGTTTAAAAAAAAAAAAAACTCATTAAGGGAAAGGAAAAAGCCTTTTCAACCAAAGGTGCTGGAATAACTATAAAGTAATATAGAGAGGGAGGGAAGGAGGGAGGGAGGGCAGGTAGAACAGGAAAAGGTTGACCCTCTGTCTCACACCATACATACAGGTTACTTGAAGATAGGTTATAGATCTCAATGTAAAAAGCTATAAAGCTTCTAGAAGAAAGCATGGAAGAAGAAAATCTTGACCCTGGAGTTGGCAAACATGTTCTAGAGAGGTCAAAAAAAGGACTAACTATGAAAGGGAAAATAAGTGATAAATTGAATTTCATTAAAAATAAAAAATGTTCATTCCAAAGACAATCTCAAGATAATAGCCACAAACTGGGATGTAAAACACATATCTGATAAAGTACTTGTATAAATAACAACCACAAATTAATCATAATTTATAAATATATAAAATAATGTAATTTATAAATATATAATATAATTTACAAATATATAAATAATATGTAAGTAACAACTGCAAACTAATTATAAAAATATAAATAACCCAATATAAAAGTGAGTGGAAGACTTTTTAAAAAGAAGATAGGTGAGGGCGCCTGGGTGGCTCAGTTGGTTAAGCGACTGCCTTCCGCTCATGTCATGATCCTGGAGTCCCTGGATCGAGTCCCGCATCGGGCTCCCTGCTCGGCGGGGAGTCTGCTTCTCCCTCTCCCACTCCCCGTTTGTGTTCCCTCTCTCGCTGTGTCTTTCTCTGTCAAATAAATAAATAAATAAAAATCTTTTAAAAAAAATAAAAAGAAGATAGGTGAATGACCAGTAGGCACAGGAAGAGATTTTCAAATCAGTCATCGGGGAAATAGAAATTAAAACCACAATGCAATATGACTACACGCTCACCAAAATGGTTGAAATTAAGAAGACTGACAATACCAAGTGGTAGAAGGATGTGGAGTAAATGCTGGTAAGAGAGCAAAATAATAAAACCACTTTGAAAAACAGTTTGGCGGTTTCTTATAAAATTAAGAATACACTCTCCCCTTGATCCGGCAATTCTCCTCTTGGGTGTTTACTGAAGAAACATGTGTCCACAAAACAGCTTGTATATGAAGGTTAATAGCAGCTTTATTCATAATCACCTAAATCTCAAAACCACCCACAAACCTTTCAACAAATAGATGGATAAACTAAGTGCGGCGTATCCATTCGATGGAGTACTACTCAGCAATAAAAAGAAATGAACTCTTCGTGCATGCTACAACATGAGGTGACTCTCAGAGATCTTAATCGGAGCAAACAGGCCGGACACAGCAAAGTAAATATTGCGTGACTCCATTTAGAAGGAGCTCAAAAACGGGGGCTGTGCGGAAGGCAGGACTCCAAAGATGCCCCCCCGGGATTCCCGTTCCCTGATATGCAATCAGATACTGATCTAGGTACTGCTGCAGAGGCGCTTCACGGGTGAAATGCACATTGCTAATCAGCTGACTTTACAATAGAGAGATTTTTCTGGACTATCTGGGGGATAATCTTCTGCCCTTGAGAGCAACAGAGGAAGGCAGAAGACTCCGAGAGACGTGGAAGGAAAGTTCAGAGAGATTCGAAGTGGGAAGAGGACTTGACTGCCATTGCTGCCTTGAAGGTGGAGGAAGGGGCCATGGGCCAAGGAACAAGGTGGTCTCTGGGGGTGCTGATGACGCTCAGCTGACAGCCCCCAAGGAGCTGAAGAGTCCATGCTATCGCCGCATGGACCTGAATCCTGCCACAATGGGAATGAGCCTGGAAGTGGGTGCTCTTCTAGAGCCTCCAGAAAGAAACGCAGCCCTGTGCGACTCAGAGCAGCGAAGCCTGTGGAGCCCCAGGACTCCGGGCCACTATCTGTGTGACCGTTCACTCCCCAGCAGCAGGAAACCACCACAGAGGCATTGGCTGGAAGGGGACACAACACCCTCCTGGGCGTGACAGACGCGGTCCAGCTCCGGACGGCAGCGGTGGTTACACATGTGCGTGCACTCGACCAGAGTCCTCAAACTGAGCACAGATCTGGGCATTCACTCCGCTGCGTGTGATACCACAAAATTTTTTTAAATTAAATAAAAGAATGTCAGAACATTCTTTCTGCAGCTTGTGAGTCTACCAAGGGTCTAGTCTCTCCCAAAATCAAATCCTGCATCTTTGCCACACCCCACCTTGCACAATCTGTGCACAGGCCACCTTGCTCACGTGTGGACCTGCAGCCATGCAGGGTTTGACCTTGCTGTTCTAATGACTGAGAATGCTATCCTCCGAACAGCACAGGACTCCTACCTGTTTGAGTCTCTCACCTTATCAGGGAGCTATTTGGTGCCAGCATACTACAGCAGCACATAGTAAGCACCCCCTGAATGCCTGCTGGGTGCACACACAGGCCTCGTGGGCAAGGCCAGCCCCCTGGCCCATAGGCCTTACACAGCACAGCGGGCTCTGCACCTGCCTCCAGCTCTATCCTGCTTCTCCTGGGCATGCTGCCTTCTCCACCAGGGGGCAGGCCCTGCTGCCCAGAATCCCGATCTTTACATCGTTAAGATTGGACCGTTTTGTAGACATAGCGTCCTGGCAGGATTTCACTGAATCTGAACAAGCAGAAAATATCCTGGGAGGCCACACAGCCTTTCTGTCTCAGTTGTGTGGACTGATGAACGTCCCATGGTGGTTGTCTGACTATGCCGGGGCTCAGCGGGGCCGGTCTTCCTCCAGAGCCCCCCAGCTCCCCAGGGAAGAACCTGGCTGCTTTGTGAAGCCTGGACCCCATAGCTGAGGTAGTCTCCATTGTTAGCATGTATATACACGCTGTGGGAGGCGAACTAGCAGGCTTCCTGGTAGAATTGGATGGAAAGAGCTAGAAGGATTTCTTTAGAAACCACAAATAATCAAGACTCTTCTTGGTGTCTACCAGACTCTCCCAGGTTGGCCAACCTCCACAAGACAGACAGTGATGTATTTCTCAGATCTTCAGGATTCGGTCTGATTTCAGTTTTAAAAAGCTGCCTCAGGAATTTTTAACTGAAACAGATTAACTGAATGAAGTGCATTTCTTTCTTAAATACTGTGCAGATCAAAGGCACAGAATGCAGAGTGAGGATGCACACTCAGGGTGGACAGTCCCCACATTAGAAGGTGGCCGTCAATCTCAGCAGAGCACCCCTTAATTATCAGAACTGAATCTTTTATTTTAGCAGTTGACTTAACTATCTTTGACTTTATGAACATCAGTGTTCAGATTCCTTGTAAAATGTGATTTTAAGATTAAAGGCTGGGAGACCTGACTTGAGTTGATGAAGTTGCTTCAGCTGCTGCCTGAGTGAGTAGCTTGGGGGGCTTGGCTACAGAGAAGACCGAGCCACAAGGTAGCTCTACTTTCTGCACCACGAGGTTTTATGGGGACAGGTCTCCACCCCCACGGAAGCAGTGGTAGGGATGGTGTTGCTTAGACACCAGGGACCAAGGCAGGGTGGGTGACTGGGCACAGCCAGCCACGGAATTCATCTATTTGTCCTCTAAAACAAGTGATATTTTTACAAAATCCATCTCAGACTTTGAAATCAAAACATGTATTTTTAGAACTCCACCCGAGAGAGTATCACTTTGGTCCTCTAGGGTCAAACTCTGTGGGGCAGCCCTGCTGACCTCTTGTTTTATGAATGAGCCAAAGATCTCTGTATTGGCTCCAAAGCTGGTTGTTTCTTCCCTGCAGGCTGAGTCCCCTTTGCCCCAAACCTGCCAGCCCAAACTCAAAACTTTCACACATCCATTTGTTTTAAACATAGCCCACTTAAGCAGATTTTTTTTATACATTGAGAGCCTTCCTGCTTTGCATTCGCCGTGAATCTTCCCCCAGCATCTGCTGCCATTGATAAGATAGAGCCTGTGGCTATGAGAGCCCAGGCTGCTGCTGCCCTTGGACTTCTCTGCCCCAGACTCCCCACGGTGCTGCTGAGTGACATCACCTGGACACAGAAGCCTCCCCTCTAACCCCCTCTCTCCTGGGAGTTCCCCTGCCCTCCTCCCCTTCTGAGTAGAAACACCCACGCGGTCTCTGGTACACAGCCTCCTCCTGTGAGACACTTTCCACATGCAAGCATCACCCCATAAAGCTCCTGTGTGCCACTTCATGGCCATTTCTTTTCTTTTCTTTTCTTTTTTTGATCAGCTCCCACCTCCCTGGAACCCCACCACATCTGTGTAATTTGTGGGGCAGAAACTGGTTTTGCAAGCCTCTGAGCCTTTGCATATGCTCTTCCCCTGCACTGACCTTCCTGTTCCTCTTCTGGGAACCTCCACACCTCATTCATAAATAATGGGGCACATGGTCCCCTCTGCAGACCCCCAGCTCTCCATACAGACTTCTCTTCTACCTCGGTCCACAGCAGGTGTTTGCATGCCTTTCTTACCTCTTGCTCTGTCAGCTCTTAAGAAACACACATCGGTCCTCATTCATATTTATATCATCAGCGCACATGGGTACCTACCTGAACTGGGAGCCCACACATTATCCATGGCTTTCCTAAGGGTGCAGCATGGGAGCCGTCCCTGTCCTGTAGCTTTTGACTGTCCAGTTTAGATAGTCCTTCAGCTACTGTGAAAATGGTTTATCACATCTTGTGATATCACTGTTTAGATGAATTGCATCCTGAGTGTAGAGAGCCCAAGCGTTTGGAAATACTTAAAAGTTATGCTCTGTTTATAAGCTCCAGAACCTCATGCCTGACACTTGCTATTCTTTGCACCCTCACGCACCCACCTCTGATCACATGGGTTAAATTGCAGGACATCAGGACTGAATGTCTGCTTTACAGACAGCCCTGGGAGGCGTGTGTGTAGAAAACCCCGTTCGCAGTCATATGAGGACTTGACATTTAATACACCATAGCCATGTTTTAAATTTATAAATATTTGAGCTATTTACACTGTATGTATAGAATTTAGACTTCCATCCAAGTTAAGCTCATTTTATTTCCTCGATCTGTGTGTCTGTTTTTGTGCCAGTACCACACTGTTTTGATTTGTAGTATATCTTGAAATCTGGGATTGTGATACCTCCAGCTTTGGTCTTCTTTTTCAAGACTGCTTTGGCTATTCAGGGTCTTTTGTGATTCTATACAAATTTTAGTATTATTTGTCCTAGTTCTGTGAAAAATGTTGGTATTTTGATAGGGATCGCATTAAATCTGTAGATTGGGGAGCATGAACATTTCAACAATATTTGTTCTCCCATTCCATGAGCATGGAATATCTTTCCATTTGTTTATATCATCTTCAGTTACTTTCATCAGTGTTTTATAGTTTTCAGAGTACAGGTCTCTCACCTTCTTGGTTAAGTTCATTCCTAGGTACTTTATTATTTTTGGTGCAATTGTAAATGGGATTATTTTCTTAATTTCTCTTGTTGCTACTTTATTATCAGTACATAGAAATACAACGGATCTCTCAATGTTAATTTTGTATCCTGTGACTTTACTGAATTCCTTTATCAGTCCTTGTAGTTTTTGGTGGAATCTTTAGAGTTTTCTATGTATAGTATCATGTCATCTGCAAATAGCAACAGTTTTACTTCTTCCCTATCAATTTGGATGCCTATTTTTTTCTTGTCTGATTGCTATAGCTAGAACTTCTAGTATTATGTTGAATAAAAGTAGTGAGCGTGGACATCCTTTTCTTGTTCCTGATCTTACAGGGAAAGCTCCCAGTTTTTCACTGTTGAGTATAAAAACACCAATTTGAAAAGATACATGCATCCCTATGTTTATTGAAACATTATTTACAATAGCTAAGATATGGGAGTAACACAAGTACTCGTATCCATAGATGAATGGATAAAGAAGATGTGGCATGTATGTGTGTGTGTGTGTGTTTGTGTGTGTGTGTGTGTATGCCATAAAAAGGATGAGATCCTGCCATTTGTAACAACATTAATGGAACTAGAGGGTATAATACTAAGTGAAGTAAGTCAGAGAAAGATAAATACCATATGATTTCACTCCTATGTGGCATTTAAGAAACAAAACAAATGAACGAACAAAGAAAAAAAGGCAACCCGGGCGCCTGGGTGGCTCAGTTGGTTAAGCAACTGCCTTCAGCTCAGGTCATGATCCTGGAGTCCCAGGATCGAGTCCCGCATCAGGCTCCCTGCTCGGCAGGGAGCCTGCTTCTCCCTCTGACCCTCCCCCCTCTCATGTGCTCTCTGTCTCTCTCATTCTCTCTGTCTCAAATAAATAAATAAAATCTTTAAAAAAAAAAAAAGGCAAACAGAAAAAGACTCTTAAATACAGAGAACAAACTGGTGGTTGCCAGAGGGAAGGAGGGGGTACTGAAATAAAGGGGATTAAGAGTACATTTAATGAGATGAGCACTGAGAAATGCTTAGAATTGTTGAATCATTATATTGTACACCTGAAACTAATATAACACTGTATGTTGATTATACTTCAATTTTTTAAAAAGTTTAGTTCATTTTAAAAAAATTAACTGTCAGAGCTGAGGCTGATGGCTCCTGCCGAACAGCATCCACCCTCTGCATAGTCTCTCTGGTCTCTCTCCATACCCCTGCACTTCCGTGGTCCTTCTATCTTGGAGGAAAGAAACTGGACAAATAGGTATGAGTAATATTAAGGGTTAGATGACAATCACATAATAGTAACTGGCTGCAAAACTTCCTCCCCAGAGAGGGTATAGGGTGGACCAGTATAGCCTCGTCCTTCAGAATTCCTGCAGAATGTCTACTCTAGCCCCACCTACCTCTCTCAATTTTAATATGTTCATCCACATACACACAGATACATAATTTTGCATAATGGGATCATAACATACATATCATTTGTTTCTAGAAAATCCTTTTTGCTTGTTTGCCCTGCCCCCTCCTTCTCCATTCTATGCATATCATCACCAACTACTAGAAACCCATATTAACAACCTTCCATATTTTTCTCCAAGCTCAAATAATCATCTGCAGATACATATGTAATATATATTAAACAGAGAGAGACAGACATATGTATATACATGTATGAACAGAGCCAAGCTCTATTAGCAATACCTAAGACACTTTAGGTTTGCAAGTGAGATGCATTTTAATTTTAATACCGGCACTTAGAGGCTTGCACCACCATTGGAAGGGTTGATGAAACAAAGGTCAGGGATGCCACAGAGAGAAGCAGGTGAGTTGGGAGTCACTGTCAACTTCAGGAATGTCAGAGGGGCCAGCTGCTGATGTTGCTACCTACTACACCAAGCACAGAGCAGCTCCTTTGTAGGCACTCTCCTAGAAGCAGCTGTGACTCACAAGCTACGGAGTATGGGGTTCACTGGAGCTGCCCACAGCTGGCCTTGGAGCATGATGGCTTCTCCTTCTTGCAGCCTTGCAAACCTTGCATGAGTGCTTCTCCTTTAGAACCTGGAGCCTATCAGGAAAGCAGTTCTGGGAATGTCACTGCAGGCTTCTGCCCTACTTTGCAGAGGAAAATGAAAAAGGGAGTGTAGAGAAGGCAGTGACTGAGTTGGCGGTGGACTCTCTAGCACTCTCCATCCCTTTGCTCATATCCTCATCCATACATATCCTTGACCCATATTAACAAGCAACCACAATAACATCACATCCTGCCAGTTCCCCCATACAACTGAAGATGTGCTCACTTCTCACCACCTACAGGAGATACAAAGCCCCATACGTCCCAAACCCATCTTGAGTTGTCTTCATTCCTCACCTGGTTGAGACCATGACCCATCTTTGGTAAACTATAACTTGAAGACTAAATTAGGAGCTTAATCACACCTAGCCTACTTTATGTTATGTGACAAGGAAGGAAGAAGGGCATGAGTTGATTCATATATACCTATAGATAAATAACAAAGCAAGGGAGAAAATATGCAAACCATGTCTTGAATCCTGCCCCTTGCATACTCCAGTTGGGGAGTTTGTAACACCTTCTTCCATGGCACCTGCCCTGCTCCCCTTGCCATCACCCAGTACCCAAACCTTCATTTCCAGACTCTGCACCTTTTGTTTATTAAATTAAATTAGCCAACATGTGGTACATCATTAATTTTTGATGTAGTATTCAGTGATTCATTATTTGCATATAACAGCCAGTGCTCATCAGATCATGTGCCCTCCTTGATGCCCATCACTCAGTTACCCCATCCCCCCACCCCCCTCCCTTCTGCAACCCTCAATTTGTTTCCTGGAGTCCAGAGTCTTT
>NC_138377.1:108123922-108152999 GCF_054177405.1 Leptonychotes weddellii
TTAAGAGACCTGGGTTTTAAGGTGAATTGGACGTCTCCCTGAAACACACCTGCTCAGAAGATGTCATTGCCAGGTCTTCAGACAATGGATGGAGGGATACTAGTCTTGGTCAAGGGAGGAGGGGCTGCTTCTGCTGATCAGGAGGCTCTGGAAACTGGAGAGTCAAGGACCCCAGGTTAATCAGAACCCACGAAGTGTTCTCTGGTTTTCAAAGTCCAGTCTTTCCTGCTCATTGTCCTACTGCTGACTGTTTTTCCTACATGCTCCCCAGTGCAGTCAGGGGGATTCACCCACCACAGTCCTTATACCCCATCTTTGCATCACAGTGTCCATTGATAACAGCTGTTGGCTTTTCTACAGCATCAGAGAACTAGTCTCATCTTTGTGTTTCTGCTTCCCTGGAACCATTTCCAGTACCAAATTCTGTATCCATCAGCATTTGGTAAAGAAGACAGAAGTCATTCTAGGTATTCCAAGTAGGAAAGAGAACTAGATGTTTATAAACCAAAGAAAGCACATGAAATCAGAGAAGCTGTGCTCACAGTGGGAGGTTCACTGGTGCTCACTGGAAGTCCTTGCAGCCTCAGGAATCACAAGACACCCCCCGCCAACCCACCCCAGCAGCTGGATTGCCAAGCAGATGCTTCTCAGGAGTTTGCCCCAAAGCCACAGCCAATCTCCATCTGCTTTCTGCTCAGGCATCTGCTTGCAACCTTCCATAGAAAACCAGCCTGTGCTCAGCCTTCCATTCAATCTTGCATGAATGCTTATCATTGGAGGCTGTTGCCAGAACTCTACTGAGAAGGAAATTCCAGGAGCATTCACTCACACTTCTCTCCTGGGATGAGCAAGGGTGTGCAAAGGCAGCGGGGGTGTGCAAAATTGACCTTGGATGCTAAGGCATGATGATGCTGGATGTGGACCAGGCAGAGCTGTGTTTGCTTTGTGTCACTAAAGGTGATTATGGTGCACACACTGTCATCATACTGTTTTTCTCACTCAAAACTACTTCACTGAAATCCCCTCAAATCAGTTGTATATGCAAATTCATTCTTTTAATGGCTGAGTAATCTTCCAGATGTGGATTACCGTAACTCAGCCAGCCATTTCCTGAGCAGTCCACGAGATTCTAGACACCTGCCTTCACCTGTCCCTCTCCCTCCAGTCCAGCAATGAGGAGAACCCCCCTCTTCTCCATCTTCACTGTCACTGGGCCAGGCCATCTCATTTCTCATCTGTATTGCTACAGGTCCCTCCTAACGTTCTTTCTGCTTCTGGCTTCCCCAGTTCTAATGCAGTTTCTGCTATTTAGCCAGAGTAATTTTTTAATGCAAATGCTTTATTTTTCTATAAAAATTTGATCAAGCCCTACTCCTTTGGCAATGCTTCAGTGACTCATGTTTGCCCTTGGGATAAAGTCCAAACCCCAGCGCATACTTCACAAGACGCCTCAAGGAGTGCTCTGTCTCAACACCTCCATCTTCCCTCCTGCATCCTTCCCAAGCAGCCTCTCCTGGCTCCTCTTGGGCCTGTATTCATCTTAACTACCTTCAGTGCCTTAATGTACCACGTCATTTCACTTCCAGCTTTATTCATGTGCTGTCCTCTTCCCAGCCCACTCCCCCTGCTCCTCCTGTTCCTGAGTCTTTGCCAGAATAGCTTTCACACTTCTTTCAGGTCTCAGCCTAAATGAGAGCACCTTTGATCATCCTCCAAGTCCCAAGTTATATCCCGTCTTGAGTGTCCTGTCAGATTCATGCCTAACACTTAGGTCTCAGTGTAGGCCTCTGTCCTCTCTCTTTTTTCTTTATTAGTTGGGGAGTTGCTGGCAGTAATCTGTCCAGATTCTTATTCAGGGCTTCTTCCCCCTCACTCAGGATTCTTAGCAATTGGCCTTTTCATGCTTGTTACCTCATGTTTGCAAGATGATTGCCACAGCTCCAGGTATCATGTCTGCAATTCCAGTCAGTAAGATCAGGGAATAACAGCACAGGTCAGCTCTCCTCTTAAGTCTACAGTCCTTTAAGTCAGAAGTAAAAGTCTTTCAAATACCTCCCAACAGAGTTTGACCCAGATCTGAGCACTGAAGAATGACAACATCTAGGGATTTCATGAAGGAGGAAGAAGTGCTGTTAAAGGGAAAGGAGTAGAGCAGCCATTGAAATAAGAGGATGACTAGGGGAGTGCAATGTCTTAGAAGTAAGAGAATGACAGTCACCATGCTGTACATTATTTTCCTCCCCACAGAAAGAGTAAATCAAGAAGGGAGAGCTTTTCTGATGGGGGACAGAGAAATGACCTTGGATTTTTCTACATCAGGCTCGTCAGTACTCTTGAAAAGAGCTGCTTCGATAGAATATCCTGGGTCACAGGATAAATGCATTGTAATTTTAATGAATGCTGGGAAATTGTCTTGTGTGGGGGTTATATCATTCTGTACTTTTAGCAGCAGGTGGATGAGTGAGCCTGTTTACCAACAAACTTGGTAACCAGGTGGGGTTGCCAACTTTTGCATTCACCACTTTGGTATGTGTAAAATGGTTTCTCGGTGTATTTGTTTCTTGGTTTGGGGGTTTTTTTTTTAAGATTTTTATTTATGTTTGCGAGAGAGAGCATGCGCAAGCACAAGTGGAGGGGATGGGCAGAGGGAGAGGCAGACTCCCCGCTGAGCAGGGAGCCCCATGCAGGACTCGATCCCAGGACTCTGGGATCATGACCTGAGGCGAAAGCAGACGCTTAAGCAACTGAGCCATCTAGGCATCCCAAGGCTATCTTTTGTGTGTGTATGTTAATTTTACATCCTGTGTTAGTCATTAGCACTGTTCAAGGACAATGTACCATAATCTGACTGCCCCCCTTGTGTGTGCATGGGAGAAGTGCCCGTCGTGGCTCCTGTGGTTGGATGGGACCCTGTGCCTAGTTTGAGCCATGCGTTGTGAACAGTAGTGAGACATCACTACTGGGCCAATGTATTTGATTGTTAATGGGAGATACTCCAGGGCTTTTTGTCCCTCTGTCATACTGATAGTCAGTTTTTAAGACCAGCTGCTCTGTCCACCTGAATCCTGAAATGAGAAGGTATGACAGAGCTCAGCCAACCCACAGCCAACTCATGGCTTGAGCAAAAAGCAAGCCTTCATTGTTATGGCCTCAAGAGTTTGGAGGCTGTTTGTTCCCACATTATAATCTATCCTGCTATTTATGGCATTCTCTTGTTAATAGTAAAGGTAGTGTGTTTATCTCAGTGTTTCATGGCAATTTCTGCTTTGTAAAGTTTCTACTTTTCTATTTAGTATGAATATATTCATACTTCTTATGTCTTCTGTTTTAATATGTATCTGAGATTTGTTCTAATCAGGTCTGATAAGACACACAGGCCTGGAAATCACTGTCACGAAGGAGGAAGTTCCCTAGGAACAGGAGGCATGCCACGAGGGCCACACAGAGGAGTACCAGGTCAGTCAGGAAGCACAGGGAATGGGGGAAATATGAGCAAGAACCTTTAGTGTGGGTTCTGCAGGAAGGAACAGGTAAGGCAGGGTAAGCAGGATAAGCAGTTTTAGGATTGGCTAGTTTGAATTTTAGTAGGCTCCAGGCTGGAGAGACTGTCCCAAGTTGTACCTGGCCCTGGGTGATCAGCAGATGGGAGCATTTGCCCTGAGTGTGAAAGCCTGATCATACATGGTTGGGGTGAGGGGTTTGGATTATCTGGTTTGCACATAAAAGGCACACTTGCAGGGAGGTAGTTTGCTATCATGAAGAATCAGATAGCCCTGAGAAGGGCAGTCCCTCCTGGGTCAGCAAGACCTCAAAACTACAGAAAAGAAAGAGCATGATTAATACATCTCCATTATGATTTGAACCCTTTAGGGTTATGAAGTGGCCTTCCTCATCTTAAATAATGCTTTTTGGCCTGAATTTTACTTTGTTTGATGTAAGATCATGTCCTCTATATTGCTTTTTGTTTTTGTTGTTTTATCTTTGCCTGGTAAACCTGATACACCTCTGTCCTTCCCTGTTAGTTGCAACCTTTCTGAATCACTTTGCTCTCAATAGGTCTCTTATATACAGCAAATAGTTAGACTTTGCTTCATGAAATAATATGAAAATCCTCTTATTTAAATAGTTGCATCAAGTCTGTTTAAAGGTATTGACCTCTGACAGATATGGTGGTTCTTAGTTCTATCATATTTTCTATTTTTATGTATAAGTATTTCAAATGTCTTTCAATATATTTTACTAGCTTTTTATTTAAAAATATATTTCTGATATTTAGAAAAGTTGCATTTTTTATCTAGTGATTTACTTTTTAAAGTTCTACCTTTATGTAACATCCCATTTCCTTTTTTTCTTTAGACAATATTTGTTCTTATGATCTGCCTCAATAAAATTAGCTTGTATCTCCTTCCTCCTCCCTCCTCTTTTTCTGTCTCTTCCCATCCACTTTAATCAGTAGTATATCTTTTCTCTGGTTTTTGGCATTCACCTCTGTACTATTAAAAATGTTTACGTATTTGTATTTGATCTTTCAACTCTAAATACTATTTTGTGCTCCCATGTAGCCTATCTGAGGCAACTGTCAGTTGATTCTACTTTCTGCCTTCTACCACTCTGTTGATTGTACCATTTTTGCTTAGCAGTCTATTGACTTTCTCCTCTTGCGCTTGTATCTGTACCTTTGCTTTTTCATAGATACACAGTTAAATAAATTTACTGCTGCCTGTCTCTTTGCCAACCCCCCATTCATCTTTTGATTACCTGGAATGCATCTTCTAGTAGTTTTCTCAAGGAAGATCCACTTGAGTAATATTTCCTGGACTCGTACATGTTTAAAATGGTTTGTCTGCAGCCTTTATACATGCAAGGATAGCCTCGATGGGCATAAAGATTTTTTAGCCCACACTTCTTTCTCTCTTTCAGTATCTTGTAGATGTGACCCCACTGACTTCAGGCATTGAATGTGGCTGCCAAGAAGTATGTTACCAGCCTGATTTTCCTCATTTTTTGCTTAAATATTCAAAGAATTCTCTTTATCTTTAAGACACAATAATTTTATAAGGATCTATCTTGGTATTGATCAAACTAAGACAACTTCGTTTTATGCAGTGTGCCCTTTCAATATATAGAATCAAATCTTTGTATCAGAAGTTTGCTTTGTTAAAATAGTTTTTAAATTCTTTTTTCTTTTCCATTATTTTAGATTTCATATTTTAGGCTCCAGTTATGTGTATGTTGTATGTCTTTCCCTATATTCTATATTTACCATTTCTCTGTAAGCTTTTATTTTTTGTTTCACTTTTTCCACTTTGCTTTTCATTTTTTTGTAAAGATTGATTGATTTTATTTTTTTCTCCTTTTGTTTTATTATGTTATGTTAATCACCATACATCATTAGTGTTTTTTTTATGTTATGTTAATCACCATACATTACATCATTAGTTTTTGATGTAGTGTTCCATGATTCATTGTTTGGGTATAACACCCAGTGCTCCATTCAGTACGTGCCCTCTTTAATACCCATCACCAGGCTAACCCATTGCCCCACCCCCTCCCCTCTAGAACCCTCAGTTTGTTTCTCAGAGTCCTGATTGATTGATTTTAGAGAAAGAGAGCACAAGTATGGGGAGGGCCAGAGGGAGAGGGAGAGAATCCTCAAGCAGACTGTGTGTGTGAAGCCCCACATGGGACTCGATCCCATGACCCTGAGATCATGACCTGACCCAAAATCAAGAGTCGGCCACTTAACCAACTGAGCCAACCCTATTTTTCATTTTTATGGTCCTGTCTGTGGTCTTTTTCTTTGCTCCCTTATAATTTAACTTCATTTCAGAAAGGATTTTTGACTCTTTTTTGCTTCTCCCCCTGAGTTTAGTCAGTTCCTGTTTCACATCTTCCTTTGAGCCTTTGTGTCTCTGCTTTATAGTTTCCCTGAATTAAAGTGATACTTTTGTGCTAAATTAAAGCAGCATACACCTCACTGAGAGCCAAAATGCATATGTTAAATTTAACTTGAGCTCTGACTTCATTTGATGTTCCTCTTAAGAGTAAATCAAATGAATTAGAAGTTTAAAGCACAGAATATTTCATTGGTAAACTATACAAGAGGTTTTGGTACTTACCACAAAACCTGTGCTTGTTAGGAATCCGAAAACCTACTGTATTGTGATAAGCACAAATTGAGGCATAGCCAAAAAGAAAAAAATTAACAGGCAGCTTCCTTATTCCCTGGGTTGAGGTCTTCTTTCATATAGTCATACTGTTTTGCTGCCTGGAGGAAATATTGCCAGAAGAAGAAACAAAGTAAGCACAGAGTGATAGAACAACAGAAACATATTTTGAAGATCTCAGGTTGGCTAAAGGAGAAAAATGAGTATTTCTAGCTGTGTGAATTGCAATCTCAAATAAATCAGCATTCTGTGCAGAAAGAATTAGAGGAGACTAGAAATTGGATAGTCAACTAGCTTCTGCCAGAGTTAGATATTTGGCCTTGAAGCTTAGGGTACAAATTATAACTAGATTTAATATTATTCACATAGAGATGGTCTTGATCTTCGAAAAGAGGATATAAATTAAGAGAAGAAAAGAAAGAATAAAAATGGGGGGAACCCAGGTGTTTTAAGGGCAAGAAAAGGCAAGCAGCCAGAAAAGGGGACATGGAGTATTCAGAGTGTAGGATAAAAAGGACTGTTAAATGTCCCTGTCCTAGTGAAGCCTTCTGCTGTTTTCCCATGGGCCTGATGGCCTGCTGTGTTTCGGAGATGGACTTAGTGACACCTGAATAAGAATTTCACATGGAACAGGTAAGTGCGTGGGGAAGAGAGTTAAGGACCCAGCAGCTGAAAACATTGGCAAGAGTGGGGATGGAGAGTGAGGGATGCAAGAGAAGAAGACAAGGGTCATGATGGATGGGCAAGGCAGGGAAGAGGTCTGAAAGGTAGTCCATAACCATAAGTGGTGATGCCCTAAACAAGACCAGGTTCGAGGGAACTATAGCCTCAAAAGCTTGGGTTTTAATCAAACAGACTTGGATTTGAATCTCAGTTGCCACTTACTAACTGGATTTCAATCACAAGTGATAGAAGTTAGATATAGCAGAAACTTGTAATGAATGATCAGAACACTAAGGACCATGTGCTAAGAACTTTACAGACATTACCTCCTAGTCTCACTTAACCTTCCTAAGAATTCCCATTAGATGGATTTTAGTCTCCCCAGTTGTAATCTGAGTAAAGTAATCTGAGGTTTCGCATGGTAAAATACCGTGTTCACTGTCACAGAAATAGCTACAAGGTGGAGCCAGGGCTGGACCCAGGCCCCAAAGCCTGTGTTCCTGACTGTTCCATTGGACCAATTCCTTCCTCGAAATGAGTGTCCTGGCTTCAGGGACACACACAGCCCATGGCCACCATGATCACTCAGCCTATCGATTCCATCTGGGCTTTGGCCCATCCATTGTGGTGGTGAGGTCATGGTGGGCCTCTGGGCCCTTCCTGCTCATCCTGACTCTGGGTGACATTAGTTAGGACTCTTGGAGACTTGGAACGGAAAAGAAGAAAGGGGAGCTTGATGCATGTGATCTCTGACCACCAAACCCTACTTCCAGGCCACCAGGGACCCACCCCATCCCTATCCCCTAGATTTCCTGTATTGAGATACAACCTGTACAACCCACCGATGCCAAGCTAACTATTGAGGCCTCCCTGGTCCACGTGTCTATAAATCACCATTTACAATCCTGGTTTTCCTGAGCTGCCATCTGGGGAATTGTACAGAGTGGGAAGCATATCTTGAGGGGCTCTGACTCTCTAAACGATTGATGAATGTGTCTGTCGTCTGTCTTGTTTTCTTCCCACATCAGCAATCTTTCCACGTGCACGGACACTGAAGTACTGACTCCTTGAGAAATTCTTTAAAATCTTTGAAGGGAGCATTTGGGAGCTAGGCTTTTGTGGACAGTGCCGCCGCCCCTCCTCCTTCCATTTTCATTCTCACTTAACATTGATTGAATCTCTGTGACGAGGTGCAGCACAATTAGAACCAGGATGCTCACTGGTTAAGAATACAGGTCAGGGGGCGCCTGGGTGGCTCAGTTGGTTAAGCAACTGCCTTCGGCTCAGGTCATGATCCTGGAGTCCCTGGATCGAGTCCCGCATCGGGCTCCCTGCTCGGCGGGGAGTCTGCTTCTCCCTCTGACCCTCCCCCATCTCATGCTCTCTCTCTCATTCTCTCTGTCTCAAATAAATAAATAAAATCTTAAAAAAAAAAAAGAATACAGGTCAGGTGCATAGCTAAGTGAGCGTGAGTATGAGGCAGCAATAGGAGAATGCAGAGGAGGCATGAGCAAGCCAGAAGATCAGCAGTGAGAAGTCACTGGGGAGAAAAGCAGAATGTACGGTCCTTCACCGATGGTGGGACACCTGCCTCGTCAGTGTGGTCTGAGTTGATCCTCTAACAGATGCATGCAGTGGGAGCACACCCTTGTCCTGCAGGATGAGGCTGCAGCCTGGCCTACTGGAGCTACACATAACTCGAGGCCTGCTCTCCCACTTGGACCCAAATGCCTTGTAGTGGGAACCGTGGATGGGGGGCTCTGGGAAGGGTAGGGAACAGGCAGAAGCAGCAGGAAAGACTCTTTCCACTGGGCGGAAGAAGCACAGTAGGGCGGGAGTGGGCTGGCTCCCCATAACAGTGCCCCGCCAGCAGGATTAGGGTCCACGGCCCTGCCAGGACCAGATTTTGTGTGCAGGGCAGCCCTGCATGGGAGATGCAGCTCAGCGGGAAAAAAACAGATTGGAGGGCCCACATGCAAACACCGTGATATATCAAATGAGGAACTGCGGGTAAATGCTGTAATCAGACTACGCGTCACTTTCTATTTGTGAAATGGCAGAATAGTTCCTGTGTCCTGTTGGGGCCTGGGGAGGATGACACCCCTGGCTGCACCTGGAGCTCCTCAGGGGCTCCACGTGCGCTGCTTCCCTGCTCTCCCATCCCTCTTCACAACCAGAATTCGTCATGCTGATGTTACTGCTAATACACACATCCATGCTGGAATGTCTGCATTTTGTGATAGGCACTGGCATCAGGAATGCTCCTCCTCCACCTCTCCTCTCCTTGACCTTCCTCCTCCATGCAGGTTTGACCCTCCCTTGGGCATTTGCCCCCTACCAGCCATGCCTTAGAGCAGGGTGCCCACTCAGGTCATCACCCCTGCTAAGGCATCATTTCCCTGAAGGCAAGGACTTATCTTTGTCTTCTTGGAACATTAATGCTCCTTTGATAGTCACTACAACTAGACTTGAAAATGCCAGGTTTTGGTCATGTAGGTAGGATGTGTACACTGTGATTGTTAGTCCCGTGTAAGAGCGAGAGTGTGTTCTGACATTTCTGCTTCAGTTTCCTTTCCCAAAACCAGCCCTGTCATGGCCAGTACCCCAGCCCCATGGCCACGACCACCACCCTCCACTTTTGCTACTAACAATAGTCAGCTGCATTACACCAATACCCCCTGTTTATTATCACTTACAAAAACACCAGCTCCTGCTGTTTTTTTTCTGCTGTGTGACCCAGATAGATTAGTTTGCTTTTCTTACCCACTACGATGGTACAAAGATGCAACTATTGCATCTTTGTTAGCTGACTATGGAGAAAAAAAAACATGTGATTAAATTACCAATGGCCATATGATGATTGATAGTATCAAGTCTGCACTAGAAGTGGAAGGGGAAAAAAAAAAGGATGTCCCAATATTATTTTATACGCTCAAAGCCTCATGATACTGTATATACAACATAATTCAGCATATAATTAGGTCAATATGGTTAATATCTGCACTTCGAAGTTAACCGGGAAAGGATAAGATTTTATTTGCTCTTTAAAATGAAAGCTAGGCTTTTAATTCTTTGTCTGTAAAAAGCTCATGATGCCTGATGAATCGAATGCAGTGTGCAATGCCTCCGTGGGTCCATCAGAAGGCCATTGACTCAGACTCAGAATTAGAGCCCCACAGAGCTCCAGCTCCCACAACAGCTCCCCCTAGGGTTGCAAAGAGTCCCCTTCAACACCCGGCACCCATCTCCGTGCGCAGGGGCCCTGCTTAGAGTTGTCCCAGGCCAGGACCCCAGTCCTGGCTTGCATCTCCCCCAGTTCAAGGTCAGAGATCTGAAGTCTGCCTCCCACTGAGGCTTTACACAGAGAATACGTCCCAAGCTTCTGCTTTTCCCGTATTAAGCTTAAAAAGAGAAGTAAAACTGGAAGCAAAAGCCTGAAGAAAATTTGGGGATTCTTTTTATTGATTTTTTTAATTTAGTTTATATTTTGCTTCTCTCAGAGAGTAAGCTCTACAGCTTAATTTTTCAGAGGGGTGGAGGAAGGCATGATAATTAGGAATAGAATGTTTTGACATGTGTGTGCATGAATCTAAAGGCGATGAGAGTAAATAGAGTCACGTATTTCAGATGGACGTCAGTCGCAGGTGTGAACTTCTACTTACACATCAGGCCACTTTACCCCTCTGAAAAAAACGAGCATTGCTGGTGGAAAGTTCATTCATCAACGTGCTGATGAGGAACCCTTCTTGCAGTTTTTTTCCTACAGTGAGATCCTTAATATTGTCATTTCTTGGCCATAGGCAAAAACTGGGACCTGACTGCCGCTCTGAGTGACTATGAGCAGCTCCGACAAGTGCACACAGCCAACCTGCCGCATGTGTTCAACGAGGGCAGGTGCCCCAAGCAGCCAGAGCGAGAGCCGCCCCAGCCCGGCCACAAGGTGGAGCGGCCCTGCCTGCAGAGACAGGACGACATTGCCCAAGGTACCTGGTTAGGGGCTGAGGCCAGGAACAGCTTCCCCAGAGTGCCATGGCTTGCATGGGGTAGCGGGGTGGGGGGCGTGGAGGGTGCAAAGAACGACAAGGTCACCACCTCTCCTGGGCTGCGGACACATCGGGCTCTCCACGCACATCAAGCTGAAACGTGCACTGCAGCTTCCATTTCCGGCTCCTCCCTCTGCCTCCAAAAAGCAGGAGGAGGAGTCCAGTTCCCCAGGACCCCACGTGATTAAAGGCCAGCTCTCCTCCTGGAGCCCTGGTCTCTCCAAGCCAAACACCTCTAGTCCCTTCACTTACTTCCCACCGGGTCTCCAGATCTGTTCATCATCAGCTCACTGCCCCGCGGGCTCCATTTTCTCTATTCTTTTTCTTAATTACAGGAGTCAGATGTGTTTATCGTGATGAAAGAAACAGTACAAAGATACATAGAGAGAACTTCAGCGTTTTCTTCCCCACCCATCCTAGATCTCACTGATGTAATAACCAACGATTACATCCTCGTCTGTCTCCTCCTTGCTTTCCTTGGGCTCTTTCAAAATGCACCAGGGTCAAATGCACATAATGCTTCTCAGAGCACTTGTTTCACTGAACAGTAAATCACGAGTAGAGGCTCAATATTTTATTCCACAGCCTACAATGATTTTTAAACCACTCCTGTATTAATGGTTATTCTGGTTTTTCTTGGGTTTTTTTGTTTCGCTTGTTTTCAATACTACTAGCAATGCTAAAATAAACAACTGTATGCCTGTGATCTTAGATACTAGTGCTTTTATTTCTCTAGGTTAGTGTTCCCAAAGTGGATTTCCTGTGCCAGTACCTGTGTATGTTTAATTCAGTAACTTCGGGACTTTTTTCCCAGACGCATTTCTGCTTGCAATGTGTGAAATGAGGTATCTCCCTCCACTCTTGCCAGCACTGGACGTTTTTGTAACGGCTTTACATTGCTTTTCTGCTGTGAAGGGTGGAAAAGGGTGTCTTGTTTTAACTTTCATCTTGTCATTTGTTTGTTAGCCAGTTGGATTTCCCCTTCTGCAACATGCCTGTTCCCATACTTTGCCCATTTTTCTATTGATTTGTTTTCAGTTTTCTGATCAACGTGTAGCATCCTCTGTGATTAAGACCAGGAACATACATTTTTATATGTGTATGTCTTTCCTGGTATATCATTTGCTTTATGACTTTGTTTACAGAATATTCTGCCACACAAAATGTTTATATTACTGTTCATTCATGGCTGAGAGGTGTCCTCTTTCGCTTTAGAAGGCCTCCTGGAGTAGTTACTGAAATATGTTCCTATATTCTTTTAAAATTTTGTTCTTAGGTCTTTTGATTGATTTGAAATTTTTATAAGTAATAAGGAAGAATCTAGTCTTGCTTTCTTCTGGATCAAGAGTGAGTTACTCTAGCACATTTATTGAATAAAACATTCCTTACCCACTGAACTAAAATGCCAATGTTGCCATATATTAAATTCCCAAATATATTTGGATCTGTTTCCAGACTCTGTCAATCCGTGCGGTCACCCATCCTGTTACCTTAACTCTGGTAGTTCGTATGCTATACTTTCTGTTAAGGCAACTCCTTTCACTGATAGTCTTTTCCAAAAGTTTTTCACTATTTTTGGAGGTTTTATTCTGCCATATAAAACTTAAGCTTGGAATTCTGGTTGGAATTGGATTGAATTTTTATTTTAAGAATAATTGGCATATTGTAATATTGTTTTCCCACTCAAGAACATTAAATATGCCTCTCCATTTAGTCAGATTCTAAGATTTTAGACATAGAGAAAAGCGACTTACTTTTTCCATATTTATGTTTATGCAGTAATTTACAGAAATTCTCTTATAATATTAATCATTTTTTCTAAGAGAATATCTTGGGTTTTCTAAATATGTATGTATATATGGCTGCCCCTGCTGTTTTTGACTGGCAGCAAACCAACCAACCCATTATTCTATCCTCCCATTGAGGAGGCTAGAAGGACCCTCCTCTCTGCTTCCAGAGAGGTTGATGGATTCAGAGCCTGATAAATGTAACTGAAAAAAATAAGTCTGTCACATAATTCCATTAATTGAGTTTTTTGAACAATCCTATGTACTTTTTAAAAATTAGAAATTACAGTTTCTGAATTAGATATATGTATCCTTTACTTGAGTTCTTGAAATCATAGTGCATGCACTAACAGGGAAAATGAATGTCTCCATATTATAAATTAGGGGTCAGCAAGCAATGGCCCATGAGCCAACTCTGGCTACTGTCTGTTTTTTAAATAAAGTTTTTATTGAAACACCCTCAATGCCCATTCATTTATGCATTGGCTAAGGCTTTGGTTTACAAAGCCTAAAGTACTTACTCTGTCCCTTTCAGAAAAGGTTTGTACACCTGTTTTTAAAATACCTAGGATTTGTTTTAATCAGATAGGATAAGATAGGCAAACATGGAAAAGAATATCATGAAGGAAGCTGTTAGACTCACAGTTCCCTAAAAGCAGGTGACATGGCACACTCTGCAGGACCACATGGGGAAGCACCAAGGTTGGTCAGGAGGCAGAAGGGACGGAGAGGAAAAATACGGGCATGAGTTTTATTTTGATTTCCTTGGAAAAGGCAAGGCAGGGTAAACAGATTTAGGATTGCCAAGATTGAATAATTTCAGCAGGCTCTCTGGGGTTTAGGAGCTATCTCTGGTGGTCTTGTACCTTGCCCTGGGGTGCAGAGACATATTGCTTGCTGGAGTGTAAGAACCAGATAGAAGAGGTGGTTCAGAGTATGGGCTCTGGATTGGTTGGTTTGCATAAGAAAGGCATGCTCCTTTCCTGTGAGTCATTTGCTCTCAGAATTAGCTATTCCTAGTAAGAAAAGCCTCTCCCCAGTCAGGGATACCCCAGATGCCAGAGCATCAAGAATACAGAAAATAAGAAAATATAGTTAAAACACCTCCCCTGGCCTGAATCACAGATCAATTTGAGTTGGTTTTGTCAATAGTTGCAGAATTCTGTGCGTCCTCTCACTGTGTTTTTCTTTAATATCTGTATTTCTCTGGGGCATAACTCTGAACATGGTCATTCCTGTAAAACAATTCATTTATACCTCTAAAAGAAGGATCACTGAGTTCGTGTTTAAAAAATCAATGTGTGTGTCTATCTGTGTGTGATTACATATATGCATTCATGGAGGTGGTGGTGGGGAAGACTTTTTCTTTTTTTAAGATTTATTTATTTATTTTAGAGAGAGAGTGAGCAGAGGGAGGGGCAGAGGGAGAGGGAGAGAAAGAATCCTCAAGCAGGCTCCCCTCTGACTGAGGAGCCCAACGAGGGGCTCAATCCCAGGACCCTGAGATCATGACCTGAGCCAAAACCAAGAGTCGGACACTCAACTGACTGAGTCACCCAGGCACCCCCCAAAAGCCTTTTTCATTCAGACTCCAAATATTTAATATTTGGAACTGCTTAATAGCATCATATTATACTATGAATCACAGTGTTCCTAAGGTCCTAATAGCATCTCATCAATTGACAAAGAGGTACTGAATGATAAGCCATGAAAGAGTATGGATGACCCTGCCCATCAGATTCCACCTGTTGAGAGCAGCATCGTGAGTCTGCCCAGTGGATTGTGGGGTCATGTAGCACCTCGGGTGTTAAAGAATGTCTGATGTCCATCTCCATCGGATCCCAAAGGGTGAGGCAGTTCCTACTTTCCCAGATACAGAAACAGTAGTCTGCAGCAAGAGGTGAGACATCAGCATGGCTTGCGAGACCTGGAGAACATGGCAGAAGGACTTGGATTCTCCTCTGCTCCCACTCTCGAGAATGTGGACCAAGTGCAGGAAGCAACAGGGCCATCCCCAGTGGTAGACAAGCCAGGCCCTATGTGTTCCATGTCTCTTCTTTCTCATGGCCGGTGTGGTTTAACTTCTCTTTGCCTTTCCTCCAAATAGAAAATAACTAGTCATCATGGTCTCAGAATCCAACTGAAGATGAATCAAAACTACTCATTTTAAAAATACTCTGTCTGCGGGACTCAACCACTCAGTTTAATGCCCAGATACTTGAGACTTCTGAGAATTAACTTTAAATTTAAAACCAACTTACCCCAGGATCAAAAGCCTCTTGTTTTTAGTCTGCTGTAGCAAAATGACTTTAATGACATTTCTGTCCACTGCTCTTGCACGTGGGGAAGTAGGGAGCTCTCCTTCCGGATGAAGGCACGAGCGTGGGTTTTCTGTGAGCTCAGGTGGGCAGAGACATGCTTCAGCGTGGCATCAGCTTATGCGCAGAGCCTGATCAGTGTGCAAGCTAATCTGAAATGAAGTGGCAGTCCTCATGACCTGAGTGGATACACTTATGAATTTGCCACAGGGCTTAGACAACACTCATTCAAACACTAGTTTGAATTTTGTTTTCCTGAGCAAATTGAAAGAGAAGTTCTGCCTTGCTAGAAGAATTCTCCATTATTACAAATATTGATTGCAAAAAGAAAGTGTCCCCCTAACATCGTGTATTTAAGACTTCTTCTACTATGGTAAATGTTAGCTATTAAGAGCAGGGCTTAAAAAACCAAGTATGTTTCAGCGCCAAGAGAACAAAGACATCTGTATTTTTGCTGTGGCGTTGAGATCACATGATTTTCTTCACGGGGCAACATTAAGTACATCAGAGGAATTCTTCACTAAACTTCTCACCCTTTGGCTGGAAACTCCAGGCAGAATAAGACCAGAGTAGACGGGCACTTTCTGAGTGCTGTGTCAATGGCAAACTGAGAAGAGAAACAGGGGCTCCTGTGTGGCTCAGTTGGTTAAGCATCTGCCTTCAGCTCAGGTCATGATCCCAGAATCCTGGGATCGAGCCCCGCATGGGCTCCCTGCTCAGCGGGGAACCTGCTTCTCCTTCTGCTGCTCCCCTCTGTTCATACGCACTTTCTCTCTCTCTCTCATGTGTGCACTCTCTCTGAAATAAATATAACCTTTAAAAAAGAGAAGCAGATGTGATGGTTTTGTATGTTTGTATTTGGGGCATCATCGTCACATGGGATATGTTTATCAGAGTCCCTTTAGTAAAGTAACCTCTCTTACAACCCAAGCCACATGGGGAAAGCCTGAACCAATTGCTTCTTGCTTTAAGTATATGAATATGTAAAACAAAGCAGTGTGGCTTGTGGCCTTCAGCCGAGCCCAAAGCAGCTCTGCTGAACTGAGTTAGATGTAACTTAAGACCCAAAAAAGCAAGACTGGTGATCTTTCGTGATGCTGCTGTGTACTTGCGTAGTAGACCTGCAGCTCGCCTCTTTCTGAATGGTTTCACGACTCAGAGTGAGTAAGTGCCATATGCCAGGTGGTGGTAATATTAGCTCAGCAGCAGGGAGGCCTGCAGGAAGAGTGACAGGCGTGCGGGCGAGTGTGTGTGTGCGTGTGGACACGTGTGGGAGCGTCTTTGTGCGTGCACGTGTGTGTGTGCATGCATGCTCGCAGAGCCACACACCCACCCCACTCAGTTCCTGTGGTTGTCCCCCTCCTCCCCCCCCTGCAGAAAAGCGACTCTCCCGGGGGATTTCCCACGCCAGCTCGGCAATCGTCTCCCTGGCCCGGTCCCACGTGGCGAGTGAGTGCAACAATGAGCAGTTCCCCCTGGAGATGCCCATCTACACATTCCAGCTGCCAGATCTGAGCGTGTACAGCGAAGACTTCAGGAGCTTCATCGAACGGGACTTGATTGAGCAGGCGACCATGGTGGCTTTGGAGCAGGCAGGTGAGTGGCTGGCCCCCGGCAGGCCCATGTTGCCTGGGCTCAGGGAGCAAGCGAGGCTGGCCTGACTTAGATCAGGGAGCAAGGGAGAGGCATGTTGTCTGACTCAAGTGTTTTCAATTCAGACTCTAGGTACTTGCAGCAGACCCCCTGCTCTGCAGACAAGCTCTGCTCCAGCCCAGCACCGGCCAGTAGGGGTGGATGACAGTGTGGTGCTGAGACCTCTTGAGTTTTCCCTCTGTTCCCAGACCCAACCTGCCTAGGCCGGCCCCCTCTAAAGAGGACTCTCTGTGGTTTTGCCTTACTTTTCTCCTGTTTCCATCTAACCCTCCCGTGGGTGTTGAATGAAAGGCAAGACCATGGGCTTTGAGAAAAATAGGAGACCGTCACTTCCTATGGACATGAGCAAGTTAGTAACCTCCCTGAGCTTCTGTTTTCCTGCAAAGATGGGAAGACAGGTGGTGGCCTGGTGAAGCTATTTGAGTATGAAATGGCACGTGCCTTGTGTGGCTGTCATCTCCTGCCCTCCCAGCCTTCCCGGCCTCCAGGTTGAAGAGACACAAACCCTGACTTCACTCTCCCCCTTTTTCTTGGCGTGTCTTCTGACATCCCAATGAGGAAGAGATCTGGGGAGCAAGCCAGACTTGTCTTCTTTGGAGTTCCTCAGGACAAAATAATTAGTTCAAAACAAATGTCTAAAGCAGATGTAGGTTCTTCCTGAGACAGAGCAAATATCCTATCTTACTCATAACCATTTTCATTATATATCTTTGCAAAATCACATGTTCAGGGGCTTCTTGGACATGCGTCCAGAAGACTTCTATGCCCTTCAAAGGCCTGGCACCTGGAGGTGCTCCTGTGTGGCACCTCCCAGGGGAACAGGAAGGGGAGCCTCTGACTGAGCATGGTGAAGAGACGGTGTGTTCAGGCCTTCAGTCAACTAGTTCTGCTCTGTCAGGGAATCAGGCTTATCTCAGCTCTTCACCAAGACACAACTGAAAATGCCCAAGCCTTTGGAGTGTTGCAGAAGACTGAAGAGAAGGGTCTGTAGTTGGTACAGTCTTAACATTGGCAGAAGGACCAGTCATCTCCTACCAGTCCTGGTAGCAAAGAGGCAAACAGTGAGAGTAGCTGATGGAGAAAGCTACTTATAAAAGGTATGCCTTCTAGGAGAAGAGATTCTGAAAAAATAAATATTCCAACCACCTTCCTCCACCATCCAGGCTCTGACCAATGCCTCTCACCAGCAGAAGGGCAGAGAGCAGAGAGGCCATTGCTGGGGTCCGTGCAGGTCGGCCTGTGGGTGCAGAGTAGAGAGAGCACAGATCTGCAGGGCAAATGGGAAGCATCCAGGAAGTTGACACTTGGGTGTTTTCACCAGATCCAAGCTTCTGTGTATACTTGGCTTCCTTCCATTTCTTGTAGAACAATCCAGGAAACATCTTCATCCACCTGCTGCAAGAAGGAAAGCACAGAATTCACACAGACAAAGGAAGGGATGGTGGTTAGTGGGGCCTTATTAGTGCTGCGCATCCTGGTGATTGGTCTCAGCCACAGGACTCAGGGGAGCCTCACCCATGGGATGCTTGGTTTGAGAACAGGGTCCGCACTCCCAGTAACTCACTGAATGTGATGTTGTGACTGCAGATGACTTGTTTCCTCAGCTGCTACAAAGCTGTCAAAAGCAACCCAAAGACTGACACCCACAGCCCTGCTCTGTCTTCTCTCACGGTCACTGACTGATCAACAGTCACAAAACAGTTCACCTGGATTAGCAATAATCCTAAACCACTCACTATGGAGGCTGGCTCTTTTAAACATGCTTCTATGTGAATAATTCAGATACGAGATTTTAAACAAAGGGTTCACTCTTCATACAGAAGTGGGAATTGGTATAGGTTAAGAAAGAAAAGCGTTTCGTGAGCTAATTTCTCTCGACTGCTACCCAGCTGGGACTTTATAACCTTAGGTCCTGACAATGGCTGGTAGCACCAGTAATGGTGGCTGCTTCCTCTGAAGGTGGAGTCCTGGTAAAGGGCGCAGCGCCCCCCTCTGGCACCGGGAGAGCTCCCTCCTTCGACCCTGCCATGCTTAGCAAAATCCTTTACTTCTTTGTAATGTCTTTTCTGTTATTTCTTCCATATGTTACATTTTTATCACTTACATCTTACCTTCTGGATTTGTATTTTAAAAGGGTACTATTGTACTCCAACCATCCAGCCTTGGAAAGCACCTTTTAAGAACCCAAACTTAACCAAGTGAAGACGCTAAATTCAACACTGTTTCTGTCACATGCCAAGAGGATGGAGAGAACGGGCAGCAGGGATCCCCACCCAGCACTGGGAAGGCACCCCATCCATGCTGCAAGAAGCCTTGGGGAGGCTGGTTTGCTGCCCACCCCCCCGCCCCCCCCCACTTTGGGAAAATGCCCCTGGAGCAGCGAGAGCCTGAACATCAGGGCTCTGCCTAGCACAGGGAAATGAGAAACTGAAAAACAATGTAGGCATAAAGAATAAATGTGTTCATTTCCTTAGCATAGAATTGACCCCAGCCTGCCATCCATATGAATTCTGTTGACTTCTTTCTTCACCTTCCAAGCAGGGGTGTGGACTAGATCATCCCTCAGGCCCTTTCTGTGCCCGGATTCTGGTGAGGACCTTGGCTCATGTCAGGTGAGCCCCAGATGGCCCCCCACCCATCTGGGTGATAAGTATGGCCCACTAGGAGGCAGACTTATTCTCTCCCACCCAGGCTGTGCTCCTGTTGTTCAGGCACCACTGTTAATGTCCATGGGGAAGATGGAGCTCTACCATGAAACAGCGATTTGAGAAAGCTGCTCAGTATTGCCAGGTATAAAGTGCAAATTCCTCCTTGTAGTAATTTAATGCTCAGGACAGTTGTGGATAAGCTGTTGATATACATGTGTTGTACATCTACTATATACATGGGAGATTGATATAGATGTCCAAAAAAATCCACTTGCTCGAGGCATAATTCTAGCTGTCTTGGGAAGGAAATATCATCTCTGTCACAGAGTCTCAGGGTGGGGGGTGCTTTCCCTGCCCTTGGGACTCTGCAGGAACCGGGGTTTATGTGGTCCAGAAAATTGGGCATAAATTGACCTTCATTCAGTTTTGCCCCTGGTCCATCACAGGGGCTTGGCTCTACCTCTCAGTGCCTGCTAAGGCATGGGGCAGCCCATCTATTTGAGGGGCCTCTGTATTGAGTGGGGTGCCAGTCCTCACCTCCCACAGAACCCACAGTGCCATTCTCCCAGGCCTTAAATCCCTGCAGGGTACAACCTACTTCCTCCCACCCCATGACAGTCTTGCAAGCAACAAAAGGACAGGTCTTCAGTACATACAAGTGCTGACCTGAGAGATGAAGGAAAAATGCCTTTCATTCTTTAATGATTACCTGCCATGGAAAATACAAGAAACCATAAATTTCTCCATCGGGTTATCTTGCTTCACTTATGTGTAAGAAGACTCCAAGATCATGGGTCTCTAGGCCTGAGGAGTAAGCATTGGTACCTTGTCCAGAAGCCCACCACTGTGGGCAAGATGGTGTGTGATGCTTCAGCGAGCCTGTGAACCCAAAGGGCAGAGGCATGTCTGTGTAATATAGTAGTTACTGCATACCTGAGAAATTGAAATACAGATGTCAAAAAATATTTAGGGACCCCCTTGACTTGTGGTGTTGAGTCTCGGCTCCATGGAAGGATAGTCAGATTGAAGCAGATCTGCCAGGGAAGTGGTGGGATGTGCAGATGTTCCAAAGGCTTCTGAGTCAGCCCAACGTGGCCAAGTCCCAGGTCAGGTGGGAGAACTTGGCCACATTACTTGGCCTTCTTGAGCCTCACTTTTTTACATTTCGAGTCAGAGATGTGTGAGAGCTGCCAAACCAAGACCAGTTCACCCAACACAACCCTGTGCTCCCATGAAACAGCTCATTGCAGGTGCTGGGGCCATGACTCTAAACCACACAGGTGAAATTCCTGCACTTGCAGAGATTAAATTCTAGTAGGGAAGAAAGACGATAAAAGGGAGACCATAAACGTGAAGTGAGGCGGTGAGGACCGTTGTGGAAGGGGTAGGAAGCAAGGTAGGGGGGTACGAGGAGAAGGGAGGGAGACTAAGGCAGGCCTCTGGAGGGCAGGGAGGAGGGATGGAGACATCCGGCTCTGGTGTTCCCAGCAGAAGGGGCTTGGCCTCAAAGGCTTGCACACTACGTAAGGAAGGCCAGGCATGGGAGCAGATGGAACAGGGGTTGGAGGAGTTGGAAAGGAAGGCAAGAGAATGGTAGCCAGGGGCCCAAGGAACCATTGTAAGCCCTGGGGACTAACTGTAGGTCGGAGGTGCAGTCCCAGGAGGATTTTGAACAGGGGAGTGACATGTTTAGATTCGCATTTGATGCATTCTTGTGCTCTGTTGAGAATGGAGTCTAAGGGGGCAAGAGAAGAAGCAGGAAGAGCAAGGAGGAGGTAGCTGCTTTAGTTCAGGGGAGGTGGGGTAGCCAGCGCCCTGGGGGTAGCAGTGGAAGTCACAAGAAGAAGCTAGATACTGAAGCAGGATCTGCTTTGAAGGTGGACCCACGGGACTTGCTGATGTACTGGATGCGGGCCATGGCAGAAAGAGCTGAGTCAAGCATGACCCCAAGAATGTTGCCCTTCCTTAGCACGCAGGTAGATGACAGTGCCGTGGGGAGATGCAGAACTCTGGGGGAGGGGCAGGTTTGGGGATGATGGACAGGTCAGGAGGGGCAGGCTAGGTCAGAGATCCTGGTGAGACTTGTGACATCGCTGTCCAGTTGAACATGAGAGTCTAGAGGTCAGGAGAGGCCCGGGTTAAGGATATAGATGCAGGAGTTAGCAGTGTGAGAAGAAATCCCTGGGGAGAGGTGAGCTTTCATAGCAAGCTCCCACCATAGCCCCAGCACAATTCTGCTCTGTCTTGAATACCAGGTGGATGAAGGGGTCTGGAGCCGGACAGAAACGCCAGGGAGACAGACACAGAGAAAAACATTTCGGTCCCGGGGGAGGGACTTGGAGAAGCACAGGCAAGACCCAGAGAAGGGGGATCAGTGACCGTGGGTGGGGGGGTCTCTCCATAAGGGCAGTGATATTAAAAAGAATTACAGGGTCACGTTCAGGGCAAGATGTGCTCGCCTTGCTCCTGGAGACTTGTCACGTTTTATTTTCTTCGTGGGTGTTGAGCAAAATGACATCTTATTTTAAACTGTGTGGTAACCATCTGTTACAAAGCTCAAGTTAATTGGTCCCATTATCGTGCATGAATCAGGAACATTGCTTGGAAAAGGCAGAATGAGTGACTAATTGCTCCTCACCCATAATACCACCAGCCTCCCTCGACAGAGTTCACCTGCTATTTTCTTCTCTGCAGGCACTCAGGTTTTGTGGGCTTTTTTCCATTCACAGTGCCAGTTCCCACGTTTGTGTGTCTGTCTTCTGTTCTTAACTGAAGTTATTGTGTGAGGAGATTGAATGACCGCTCTGTCAAAGCTAGAAATAGGAACTTTGTACCATGTTCCCAATCAGACTACTTGTGTGAAGAACGCCTTAATCGTGGGCATCCAACCTGGGTCTGGATGCAGATGTTAGAATAGCACTGAGCCATTTTTGGTTCTCCAGAGGTTGGAAAGCACTGGCATTTATCATAGCTGGGTCATCTTCCCAGGGTGGTCACATCTGACTGACAGTCCTAGGAATGTTCTCAACTGCATAAGAGTCTTGACTTCCGGAAGCCAACTGAAATCAAGCCACTAAGCCATGGCTTCCATCCCCCTAGCCAGATACTAAATTTTGTCATGACTCAGTTACCTTCCAAGTGTGACTAACTATGTGGGCTACAGAGAGATTTAGAAAGTGATACATTCTCCAGAAGAAATTTGAGTGAAGGGAAGATGCCCCATTTAAGATGGCATTAATTCTCAGACCCAGAAAGATTACTTCTAGGTATACTCCATTCCTTCTAGATGAAAGATAACTTCAAGATGCGCAGGATTTCTTCCAGAGGGAAGATGACTTCTGGCCGTGCTGGTGAATTTACACCCCTGAGGCTCCTCTCCTGGGATGCCGGAATGCCCCACCACCAGGTGGAGAGCAACCCCCCTCCCCTAGGAGAGGAAAGCTGCTTGGGATCTGACACGAACCAGATCCTGCTCATCGAGTATGCCTTCATGGTGTGCCCCATTTGAGGTAGATGAGCAGTTCATGGGCTGAATCACTATTTGTTTTAAGTTCTTGAGGATAATGAGATATCTAAGACACATGCTGGTTTCCAAAGCATCCTCTGCCTGGCCTAGTAGCAACATTAGTGACCAATCCTATGACATATTTTCTAGCAAGTGAACATGGTGGCATATAGGAAGGTAAGAATGAGAATCTGGGCAAGAACATTATCTAAATTGTATAAGATAAGCACCTTTTCAGGTAGCATTCCCACCCCCTGAAATGTCAGGTGCTTTCCCTGTTTTATATAAAGCCTCAGGTTGCTGAGAATGTTGGAAGGCTTTTAATAATTGGGGGGAGATGGTGCTATTTACATTGGATTCATGAAGTGGACAGAAAAAAAAATGGAAGAAATCTATCTTCTAGAGGTTCTGGAGGATGAGAATGGAATCCTACCAAAGGCTTCTAAAAGCTACAGTCTGTCCCCCCACCTCTGGGCAGGGCGCCTCACCTGGCCTGCTGTGACAGGCTCAGGATTATGCATATAAATCAATGTCACTGTGTCCCTCAGGATCAGAAGGTCCTGCTTTCTCTAGGTCATCCTGCTCCTTTTCCTCCCAGCACTGGGGAGCCTGGGGCTGCTGGGACCCCACCTTTGCAGCTAAGTAACTAAGGTTCCAGCTTGCTTGATAGCTCTTGTTAGGGGAAGCTCTTGGCAAATAGAGACAGCTCTAGAGACCTAGGTGCTTCCTACATGGTCCTCTTCATAACATGCCAGGTTCCTTCTTCAAGACCAGCAAGAGGATCTCTCTCCTCTCTTCTCCCTCTCCCCTTCTCTGCCTTCCTCGCTCCTCCCCTCTCTTCCTTTCTTCTCTCTCCTGTCTCTGACCACCATATCCTTTTTTAAGGTCGTCATCTGATTAGGTCGGGCCCACCAGAATACTCTCCCTTTCGGGTTAATTGAAAAGTCAACTAATTACCTCTAAAAAAACCCCTTACATTGCCAGGAAATGTAACTTAATCATGGGGGTGGCATCCCACCCACACTCAAGGGAAGGGGATCCCTCCCCGGGAGGTGGGTATCTTAGGGTCACCTTAGAAGTCCGCTTACCACAGATGCAGTGTTGTTATTTGCATTCTGACAATTCCCCTATGCTTAAAGTTCCAGAATGGGAGCTTAAATCATGTAGAATAAATTATGGTCAAAGGAATTTTCCCAACCTTCTCATGTGTCATTAGCCGCTTCACTTGGATCAGTAGTATATCTGGGTTGAATCCCACTCTTGATGGTGTCAGATCCAAAACAGCATGTTTTTGCATCCTCTGAGGAAATCAGGCCTTCTTACTGGGCTCTCTTGAAAGCTACGGTCATCTGGAATGGGGTGGGGTAAGCGCTACGATACTGTGCTTTTGATAACAACAACCGTCATGTATTTGCGTAGTATCTACAGTGTGCTAAGTTCAGTATTGGTATTAATGACCTCCACATCTCCCATCAGCTGCTCTATGATTTCCACTTCACAGGTAAGGAAGGGGAGACTCAGAGAAGCACCTCCACTCACCTGTGGGCACCCAGCCTATAAGATAGCAGAGCCATCAGAACCCGGCTCTAGGTGCCGCCCACCCTGGCCTTTCCAGGACACCTCCTCAGCTCTGCTTACAACCTTGCAAACTGTAACCTTTTCCCTCAGGCTATTTTCTGCTGAAAAAGTATTTTCCAGATAATTGCATGATTTCTTTCTTGCCATTTGCAATGATGTGAATGGAGCTTGAGGGTATTATGCTAAGTGAAATAAGTCAGTCAGAGAAAGACAAATACCATGTGATTTCACTCGTATGTGGAATTTAAGAAACAAAACAGATGAACATAGGGGAAGGGGAAAAAATAGAAGGGAAGCAAACCATAAAAGACACTTAATGATAGAGAATAAACTGAGGGTTTATGGAGGGAGGTGGGCCGGGGATGGACTAAGTGGGTGATGGGTATTAAGGAGGGCACTTGTTTTGATGAGCACTGGGTGTTATATGTAAGTGATGAATCACTTAATTCTACTCCTGAAATTAATAGTACACTACATATTAACTAACTAGAATTGAAAAAAAATTTGAAAAGAAAATAATAATTGCATGATTTCTTGATTTCCTTAAAAGAACAAAGAAAAGAGAAAATCTCTAAGGGATTGCTCTCTGAGAGGCCAAATATGAAGTAAGCAGCAAAGTCACTCAGTCATATTGCTGATGGCATTGAGCAGAAACATCAGATAAGGAGGCCAAGTGAAGAAGGCCCCACAAATTACAACAGTCCCCAATCTTTGCATCAAACCCTCCTCATTCTGACATGTGGTAACTGATCCTAAAGTCTCATAATATGTAGTGATCAGTGAAGCTCATGTGATATATCTAGTGAGCAGATTTCGTACAATCAAAAAATATTCATTATCACTATTGTATGGTCACTGTTCTCATTTTTTTTTATTTCTGAGGAAAAAGAAAGCACCAAAAGGGATTCCATTTGGTAATCCAGATATTAGAAGTAAAAAGAAAGTGAGGAAAGTGTCAAAGGAATGGTTAGAAAATAGAACTTTCATGATTTAAAAAGTGGCAAAATAAAATTGGTGGTGGCTAGATCTATGAGACACCAGCCTATCAATAACTCGTGTAGAAATAGGAAAAATGTGATGTTTAAGTATATTTTAGTGACAGTACGTATTAGTGATTTTATGACTTAGTCTTATTTTTATAGACTTTATAGTGTTGTGTTTATTGAAGGTGCCTCTTCAATATTTCAGAAACACTCTTGCGTTTCATGGGGAAAATAATGTGGAATGGAAATATTTGCAAACTGGGGCTTTCCAAGAGTCTTTCATCCAGCAAGCACCAGCTCTCAGGAATCTCACCCCCTGGACGTTTTCTTTTGCTTTCAAAATGTCTTTTCTGGTGCCAGTGGCTTTCAGCTCTCTCTCTCGTGATAGTCTCCAGAGCTAGGCTCAACACCCCTTCATTTTTTTTTTTTTTTTTGACTCCTTATCGAAACATAACACACATACGGAAAAGTGTGAAAACAGTTAAGTGCAGAACAGAACACATTCTAACGAGGACTCCTGTCAAGAAATTCAGATCAAGAAAATGGACTTCTAACAGCACAGATTTATTTGGCCTCTATGTGAACTTTATATAAATGGAACCATGAAAGTGTGAAGTTCTGGATTCTTTCACTTACTTACTATTAAGCCTGTGAGATTCATTCATATTATTAAGTGTAATTATAGTTCATTCTATCACTATCTCATATTGCAGTGTATACATATACCTCAAATTATTTATCCATTATATTGTTAATGGACATTTGGTTTCTTAGGCCAGGCTGCCATAACAAAATACCAGAAACTAGGTGGCTTAAAAAACAGAAATTTATTTTCTCACAATTCTAGAAGTCTCAGATCAAGCTGCCAGCCAATTCGGTTTTTGGTGAGGACTCTCTGGCTTGTAGACAGCTGCCTTCTGGCTGTGTCCTCATGTGACCTTTCCTCAGTACATATGTGCAGAGACAGAGAGAACAAGCTCTCTGGTGTCTCTTATAAGGACATTAATCCTTTCAGATCAGGGCCACAAATTTATGACTTCATTTAACTTTCATTACTTCCTCAGAGGCCCCATCTCCAAACACTACTAGGGATTAGGGCTCCAACATATGAATTTTGGGGGAGATACATTCATCCATAACATTGGTTGTCTCCAGTATCTCATTAAGAACAGTACTACTGTGAACATTCTTATAGATTTTTTTGGCGAACATATGTATATATTTCTTCAGATATGTACCTAGGAGTGGTATCACTAGGTCATGGGATTTTACATGTTTAAGCTTTATAACAGTTTTCAGTGGATGTACCAATTTGCTCTTCTGTCTAGAGTTCTGGTTGCTCCATATTATTTGTCTTTTCATTTTAGTCATTGATGTTGGGTGATGGGTATTAAGGAGGGTACTTGTGTTGAGCCCTGGGTACTATATGTAAGTGATGAATCACCAAATTCTACTCCTGAAATTAATAGTAAACTACATATTAACTAACTAAAATTGAAAAAAATTTGAAAAGAAAAAATAATACATTATGGTCAAAGGAATTTTCCCAACCTTCTCATGTGTCATTAGCTGCTTCACTTGGATCAGTAGTATATCTGGGTTGAATCCCGTCTTGATGGTTTTGGATCCAAAACAGCATGGATGTCTACAGGATCTCTGATGATGCCTCCTTTTTCATTTCCAATGTGGATGCCTAGTAATTTCCTTTTATTTTCATTAATAATGTTGCTAGTAACTTCCAAATTGTACTAATTATTCAAAGAATCTATTTTGGTCTCTGTTGGCTTTTTTACTGTACATTTATTTCCTGTTTCTCTGTAATCTGTAACCTGTAATCTCTGCTCTTTGTTTTTTTTCTTTCATCTTCTTCCTTTGGGTTAGATATGCTACTCTTTTTTCTGGCTCCATGAGATGGAAGCTTATGCCATTACGTTTTCTTTGGCAGTGTGATATATAATGCTGCACATCTCTAAAGCAGTAAGTGTTTCTCTATACAGTGTTTTAGCTGAATATTACAATTTTTTGATCGGTTATTCTTTATCATTCAATTTAAAATATTTTCTAATTTCTCTTGCAATTTTTTCTTTGATTCACAGATTATTTAGAAGTATATTGTTTAATGTCTAAGAAAATATGGGATTTTTTAGTGTTTTCTTTTTCCAACGTTACTTCTTCTATATTCAAAGAATATACAATGAATGATTTCAGACATTTAAATTTTGTTGACTTGCTTTATGAAGTTTGGAAAATATTCCCTATGAACTTGAAAAAAAATTGAATTCTGCCCTTCTCAGATATAGTGTTTTATATGTGTTAACTTTTTCAAAGATTTTTAGTTATTTATTTACTTGAGAGAGAGAGAGAGAGTAAGAGAGAGAGCACGAGCAGGGGGGGAGAAGCAAAGGGAGAGAGATAAGCAGACTCCATGCTGAGCACAGAGCTCGACACAGAGCTCCAACCCAGGACCCCGAGATCATGACCTGAGCTGAAACCAAGAGTTGGATGCCTAACCAACTGAGTCACCCAGGCACCCGTTATATATGTTAATTATATCAATTTTGTTGATTTTTGTTGTTCAGATCTTCTCTGTCTTTAACTGAGCTTTTGTTTACTTGTTCTACCAGCTAGTGAAAGAGGGGTATTAAAGGCTCCCCTGTGATCATGGGTTTCTCTATGTCTCCCTCAATTCTATCAACTTTTGTTTTATATGCGTTGAAGCTATGTTATTAGGTACATACAGATTTAGACTCATTATTCCATGCTAGTATGCTATGGTTTTAGTTTTGTTTTAATGTGCAGGTCAGATAGCAAAGAATTCTCTACTTTTGCTGGTCTGAAAATGCCATTATTTCCCATTCATATCTGAGGGATATTTCTAGGCTTTGCCAGTCACATAAGCTCTCTATCACATATTTATTCTCTCTCTCCTCATCTCTCCTACAAATACTCCTCCCACCCTCTCTCCCTCTCTCTGTCACACACACACACACACACACACACACACACACAGACCTTTAAAATACATAAAAGTCATTCTTCGTTTTCAGTCCATATAAAAATAGACTACTGGCCAGATTTGACCACAGGCCAAAGTTTACTGACTCCTGATCTATATTACTGTCTTCTACTTTGGGTTTATTTACTGTTTCTTTCCTAACTTCTTGAGATGAATACTTAAGTCATTAATTCTTAACCTTTCTTCTTTTCTCTTATAAGCATTTAAGATTCTTAATTTTCCTCAGGTTACTATTTTAGCCACATTCCATGAGCTTTGAAATGTAACATTTTTGTTACAGTACAGTTCAAAAATATTCTTATTTTGATTTTGATTTATTCTTTGACCCATAAATTATTGGAGGTGTTTTTTGATTCCTAAATCTATGGAAAGTACATTAAATATTTCTAGTTACTTTTTTTTTATTATTATGTTATGTTAATCACCATACATTACATCATTAGTTTTTGATGTAGTGTTCCATGATTGTTTCCATATAACACCCAGGGCTCCTTTCAATACGTGCCCTCTTTAATACCCATCACCAGGCTAACCCATCCTCCCACCCCCCTCCCCTCTAGAACCCTCAGTTTGTTTCTCAGAGTCCATAGGCTCTCATGGTTTGTCTCCCCCTCTGATTTCCTCCCCCTTCATTCTTCCCCTCCTGCTATCTTCTTCTTTTTTTTTTTTTTAACATAAAATGTGTTATTTGTTTCTGAGGTACAGGTCTGTGATTC
>NC_138377.1:108153499-108214664 GCF_054177405.1 Leptonychotes weddellii
GTCTGAGTGGAAAGAGCCTCCCTTAGACCTCTCCTCCATGAATGCAAAAGCAACTATGCTTATCCCCAAAAGGGCCTCAGTATGTGAAGGTACTTTTTAATCCAAAGGGTGTGGTTCATTTATTCACTCATTAGTTTATGCATAAATACCTTCCTTGCTTTAACCCAGGGTTTTGAACCTGTTTTGACAAAAACATGTATATGGTACTTTCTATATGCCAAGCCCTGTTTTAAGTGCTTCCCAAATAGTGAATAACATATTGTTCATAAAAATTCTACTAGATCAATACTATTATTATCCCCATTTTTCAAAAGAGGGGACTGAGACATTAGAGAGGCAAAGTAACTTGTCCAAGGTTCCACTGCTAAGAAGTAGTGGAACTGAGATTTGAGCTCAGAAAATCTAGTTCCAAGGTCCCTCTGCTTAACCACTCTGCTGGCAACCTCTCTGAGCCCCTGAGTATCTCATTCTCTGGCCTCAGATCTGCAAGAGTAGGTTTTCCAAAGCCTGCTTTATGGGTGAATAATTCATTATGTCCCCGTTGTCAATGTGAAACACTTGGTCATTATTGCACATAGCTCTGAACTGAAAGGAATGAGCAGGTCTTCTGTTTCTAATGATTGATTAGCATGTCTGCCCTGAAAAGGATGATGATTTATTAATGCTATCTGCATGGATGCAAAAGGGGATTGACCTGAGACACATCAGAGAAATCACCTGTAAGCTTCAGGGCTCTGTGCCTCTGAAAAATTTGAAAATTATAACCAAACTGTAAAAATTCCAACTCATCTATTGAAGAGGAGAAAAATTTAGTGGAACTAGTAACTGTACCAGTTAGATTCCCCCAAAGTGTGTTTAACTGAATTCAACCAATTTTTTTAAAACTAAATCAAGACAAATGAGTTAATTTACATAGATATTGTCTTTGGCACCAGAACAAAGTATCTCCATTTACAAGTGTAAAACTGAAACAAATCCACATGGCATTCTTTTTGTTTTTAACATTTTTAAATCTACAGGAAAGTTAAAAGATTAGTACCTATATTCCTTGCAGCAAGAGTCACCAATTTTCAGAGTTAGGTCACATTTGCTTTATCTCTTTTTTATATAAGCATAACTTTTTTCTGAACCATTTGAATGTGTATTACAAATGTGTATCTTAAAATTCTCCTATGAAACCGGAACATTGCCACTCCTAAGAAAAATAACATATGCTACCTGATCTAGAGCCCATATTCACATTTTCCCAGTTAGCCCCAAAATCTCATTTAAATTTTTTTTCATTCCAAAACCCAATCAAAGTTTCTGCATTGCATTTGTTTATATCTTTTTTTTTTTTACCTCTTTTAAAGAACATCCCCCTATCTTTTCTTTTGCTTTTCATGATAATTTTTTCAAGGGTCCCAGCCTATTATCTCATATCCCATTCTTGAATGACCCCAACGGGATTCATTCGCCACTACCTCTCCCTAGGGGCCATATGATGCTGGCTTACTCTTCCAGTTCCTGGAAGAGGCTGGGTCAAGGAGAGGTCAGAACAGTGGACTCTCTGATCTGTGTGCCCTGTGGGAAAGAAAGGGGACGAGTCTACTCTGCCTGAACACTGGCAATGCCAAAGAGTGGTGCTGGGTGGGGGAAGACAGAAGCATAGGGGGATGAAACTAAGGGAAAGAGGGAGGAAGGAATATGAAAAAAGAAGGAAATAACATGGTTTTGAGGTGGACATCAGAGGCAGAGGAAGAAGCCTCATGCACGACACACATTTTTCAACCTTGAATTTACCTGTTTTTATGTTATATAATGTAAAGGTCACCAAATTCATGTAGTGGTACTGATGGGGAGGGAGGAATGAAAATGAAAACTGGGGAAACACATCAAGGGAACTTCAACTTGATCTTTAGTTTTTTCTTCTTTTACATCAAAACGAACAAGCTGAAGCAAATATGACAGAGGGTCTGCAAGGGGCCTGGTTCTGCGTGATGGGTGTACTGCCCTCAGCACTCTTCAAAATTTTCACCGTAAAAACAGAATGAGAGAAACAAGCAAGAGCAGAAACGGGAGAGTGAGCAACCTTTGTTTCTCAGGAAGCACAGTAGAAAGACTGGGTCTATGACTTCAGACTAACAAACTTGAGCTTCAGCTCCACTGCTTATGGAAGAATATATTTTTTGAAATCATACCAGCTCACAGAAGTTGAAACCGGCTTGCCAACAAACTCAGCCACGTCCAACTAAATTAGAACAGCTTTGCTCAGGATCTGATTTTGCCCTAGATGAGAAATGGGCCCTTTAAGATTCAGTGCCCCATGACTCCCCGAGCCTGTTTCCTTGTCTGTAAAATGGGAATATGCACCCCCACACAAAACTGGGAGATTCATGGTCAGCCCCGCAGGGAGCAGGAAACACTAACCCAGCCAGCAGGACCATCAGCTGTGAATCCGTCATTACCGCACAGAACAGGAAGTCTGGGGACAGGGATGCTCATGGCAGGGCTGGCAGCTCCCTGTGTCTTCAAGGACCCAGGTACACCCAACTTTCTGCCTGTCTATCTTCAGCAGGTCAGTGCTGCCTCCATTCAGGGTGCAATGGGGCTAGAGATGCATCTGGTGACATCTTCGCACATCATCCAGGGAAGCGAGGGAGAGGCCCTGTCTATGTCCCTTTTGAAGGATGAACAACACTTTGCCAGTAGCTGCCCCACAGGTCAAGGGACAGGATGTGGCCACAGCAACACTGGTCCCTGGCAAGGAGCATGGAATGCAGGGAAGGAATTTGTCACAGCAGGGTTCTGTGAGCAAGGATGGGAGGGGAAAGCTATTGGATGGGGAAACCACAGGGTCTGCCCATTAATGCAGATCACCTCATTAGCATATTCTTTCCCCTGTTTCTCTATTCATACCCCTGCACCCACTGGCTCTTGGAACAGCTTCAGAGGATGCATGGGGCCATCCCACTTTAACATTAAATGTGTTGGGCTTTCAGGTGTTACAGCTACTCTCTTATGCCATGTAAGCAAGAATCTTGTCGTTTTTCTTCCATTTTGTGGCGACCCAGTTTTAATATCTCCCAGCCTGGAGGTTTATTAAAAGGCCTTGGAAAAAGTCAGGTGAGACGGGTTGCTATTTCACAACCTAGAAAAAAAGAAGTTACCAAGTGATGGTATGTTATTTCCAGTTATGTCTCTGACCGGTGATCCAGGGGCACAGTCAGTTAAGGCCCTTAATTGTCTTTCTCATTTAGCTTTAATAAGATGACTTGCAAGTGGTCAGAATACGCCAATTTGTTAGCATAAGCATTAGCATCATCAATAATAGAGGCTTGTCCATTTAATTCTGTAGTGTTAATTTCTATACATGTTTTTCATTTAGAATTAAGGATACAGTTATGTTATATTAGTAAAACCATTTATTAAAATGCAGTTACTGAATCTTAACCAAAAAGCACTGTAGAGCAGATCGTTCTCCAGTTCAAACACATTACTGACACGGTTTATTATATTAAGCCTTGTTAATGTGGTAATCTGTTAGACAATAACTCTCCAACTCTGAACTAAATGTACTTTTGAGGGCCTTAACTTCTAGCAATACTGTAGTTCTTGCCCTTCATATTTCATTATTGATTACTGAAAGCAGTAACACCCTTTGTTAAGATTAATTCTTAATAATGACAGATGACTTGCTGGAATGTAAACAATGCAATGCCCCTCCAACTTTCCAATCCTATTAGTATAATTCTCTTTTTTAAAAAAAAAAAAATTCAATTAAATGTTTTCACAACTTCTTGAAAATATCTATTATAAACGTTCTCGTTTGACTGAAATTCCACGAAGAGTTAAAGGCCCCAAGAGGTGGCTATTATATTCCATTCCCCAAATTAAAAATCTGTGTCACAAAGACCATACAGTGGCATGATATATTCAAAGCACTGAAAGGAAAAAAACCTACAACCAAGAATACTCTACCTGGCAAGATTATCATCCAGATAAACTTTGTATTTTATGAGGCTTCTGGAAAAACTCTGTTTTGTGCCAAGAACTGTGAGATGTCCAAAATTTTACTCTGCTTGAAAGCTAATAAACTTGCCTTTTGTGGTTTCATGGATGCTGGCAGAAAACCTGGGACTTCTGGATCACAGGAGAAGGATACTGTTACATTTGAGGCATGTGCGGCATTTGGGAGATCCCATGGGAGCATTTTTCTTCTTGTGGAAGCCTACTGGTTGGTCCTGAGAAATAAAACGTGATCAGTGTACCACCTCCCTGATACGTTCTGGGGTCTAAGATGTTCCTTCCCCACATGCTGGGTTGTTGCTTCCTGTCTTCCCTCACAAAATTGTCAAACGCCACCACCACAGTGCCTGTAACTTACCCTTTGTTCTCAATCACTTCCTAATCACAACTTGACCTCTCATCCATGAAGGTCAGCCATAAAGGGACAAAAGCGTTTTTATAAAACCGAACCATAATTAATCCCCTAGTTTCCCTTTTGGTTAAACCACCACCCACAAAGTGTGCTAAACAGGCCAGCCTGGGGATGCCATTACAGACAAGAAAGAAGCAACATGGTCAGAAATGGCCAGGGAGGAATTGAATTTTCAAAACAGGTCTGTATAACCCCTAGTCCTGTTCATCTTGCTCATTACCTAGGAAGCAGTTGAGAGGGGATGGTTGCTTTTGGGGACAGCCATATTCAGTGAACAAACTGTCTTAAGGTACTGTTATAGATTGAATGTTTGTGTCCCCCTCCAAATCCATATGGGGCACTCTGATCCTTAGTGTGATGGTATTTGGTGGTAGGGCCTTTGAAAGGTAATTAAGTTTAGATAAAATTGTGAGGATGGGGCCCTGTGATGGGATTAGTGTCCTTATAAGAGGAGGAAGAGAACAGAGCTCACTGTCCACCATATGAGGACACAACAAGAAGGCGGCCACCTGCAAACCTAGAAGAGAGTTCTCACCAGGAACCAAATCAGCCAGCACTTCAATCTGGGACTTCCAGCCTCCACAACTGTGAGAAATAAATGTCTGTTGTTTAAGCTACCCAGTCTGTGGTATTTTGTTATAGCAGCCCAAGCTGACTACTTTTCTTGGTTATCTCATTGATTTCTAGCTTATTTTTAGTATAGCCAGAGCACATAGTGTAAATGATTTCAAATCCTTTGAAATTTGTTGACACTTTTTTATGGCCCATTATGTGGTCAATTTTGGAAAATATTCCATGTGACATGGAATGGTTATATTCCATTTGACTTCACTGTGTTATCATTATGAAGTATCCCTCTTTATCCTGTTCACCTTCATCTGATATCGATAGGACTTCACCAACTTTGTTTTTGCTTAGTTTTTGAATGGTGTGTCTTTCTCTACCTAGTTACTGTTAAATTTCTGTGTCATTATATTTTTGGTGTCTTCTGTCAGCAGCATATACTTGTTTTTTTTAAGCAAGGCTGGCAATCTGTCTTTTAATTAAAGTATTTAGTTCACTCACATTTAATATAAATACTGGTATATTTTGGTTTAAATCCGTTATCTTGCTGTTTATTTTTTGTGTGTTATTGTGTCTCTTTTTTCCTCTCTTATTCTTTTGAATTATTTAAGAATGTTTATTATTCTGGTTTCCCCTCTACTAGCTTGTCAGTTATACATTCTTTTATTATTCCTTTAGTGGTTACTCTACGGTTTCCAAAATGTACCTTCGAGCTATTAGAATTTACCATAACTTGGCACTTTTACCACTTCCTGGTCAATGTAAGGATCTTTGGATTTATGTCATTTATTACACATTCCCGTGTTTTGTGTTATTTTTGCTGTCCTGTGTTTTAATTCTACATATACTTTAATCCTCAAAAAGGCATTTCTGATATTGCTTTAAACAGCCAATATTTATTTCCATTTCCATTTACCAACATACTTGCCCTTTCAAGCCCCTTTATTACTTTTGTGCACTCTGAAGTATTCTTTACTGAATCCTTTTAGTATTCTCTACTGCAGGTCTGATGGATTCTCCCTTTCAGTTCATCTGAGGTCTCGAATTCTAGATTGGTAATAACTGCCAGATAAGGGTGGAGGCACAGGTTCTCCACTCTGCTCTGTTGGACACCTGTGGAGGAATGGGCTTCTTGGTACTGCTGGGAGGGAGCATGGGACCTTCTTACCACCAGATGGGTGGGAAAGGCCAGGCTCCCCATATGTTCTCAGTTGGTAGGGGGTGGAGTCCAGCTTACCACCCAGCAGGGCTGAAGTACCGGCTGTGTGTTCAGCCTTCTCTGACACCATCTGGCACTGGGGGAGCGGGTGGTGAGTGACTCATTACTGCCCGGTAAGGTTGGAAGTTTTGGCTCCCCACTTGGCCTCTGCCAGCAGGGATGATAATGAGCTACAATTTCTTCTGTGGCATTTCACTGAAATAGAGCAGTTATTGTCTATCTTCCTAAGCTGCCCCTTTCCTGATATCCTGTCTAGAGAGAGCATGATTCCTTTGTCTACCCCCATTGGTGTCTCCAGGTTCCCAACTTCTGCAGTACCTGGTCTAGGATTTGGGGGCAAAAAAGAAATTCCAGGGAGGCTACTACCATGCTGTTTCTCAGATCCCAAGTTTCCTGGTCAGTCTGCCTCTTCTCTCCACTTTTCAGTCTTCCTGTGTTATTTTATACATGATGTCCAGGATTTTTAGTTGTACTTAGTACAAGAATAGGGGAAAGTATGTCTACTCCCTCTTCCTGGAAGCAGAAGTCTCAAGATGTGTTAATGAGATTTAACAGGAATATATCTAAGTAGCTATAATGATTTTGATCTGTTAAATTAAACATAAACCATACTTTCGGAGGTATGTATGCATCAAAAAAGGATGGTGCAAAACAAAAAAATAACTTCCAGAAGGGGAAACTGTGTTCAAGGAGATTGCACAAAGATAAACTTTATTTTTGTGTAAAATGGTCCCAGATTCAAGGAGAAAAGCCTTCACCCTTGGGTTTCTTAATCCTCTTGCTAATTAATGGGAGGATTTGGTCATCTCTTATTTTAGAGGGGGAAAAAAATCTATATTTTATTTAAAAGTAGCCATAATGCTCTACCTTCCCACTGAAGTTCTCTAGAACCTCTCAAAAATCATCTGCTGATGTTTATGCTTACTTAGGAAACACTTAACAACGATCTATTCTGGGATTCTCTTCTAAAGTGAGTTTCTATTTCAGGTCGCCTGAACTGGTGGTCCACTGTGTGCACGAGCTGTAAACGGCTTCTTCCTTTGGCCACTACAGGGGACGGGAACTGCCTTTTACACGCAGCCTCTCTGGGTAAGCTCCACAGCAGAGACAGGGTGGCAGCGCCCCAGGCCGGTTCTGCTCAGGGCAGACATATGTTAAGTAGAGCCATGCACATCACTCATATGAAACAGTCCCCAAGGGATGTAGCCAACAATCTAGCCCTTCTGGTCAAGCAGCTGGCAGGCTTGGTGGGGACACAGAGCACACATGAGAAAAGACCTGATATAATAGAAGGGGCCTAATCATGAGCGGCAGGGATGGGAATTAGAGATTATAGTGTAGAGGACTTCCTGGAGGAGGTGAGATCTGAAGGACTCGAAAAGATTTTAAAAGAAGACGTCCCAGGTAGGGAGACTCCATGGAAGGAAGGCAGGAATTAACAGGATCTTTGGAAGCAGGGCTGAGCTAGGTTGGGCTTGAGCAGGAAGTTTGGGGAGCCGTACATTAGGTTGGATGGTATGGGGCCACTGCATTGATAGCAGTCCATGCACTTGGACTGACAAAAAGACATAGTTTTTGGGTCAATCACTTGGATAAATCATAGGGGAATCACTTGGGTACTGAGAAAAAGACATAGGTTGAGTAGAATTTTAGGAAGAAAAATGCTGAATTCCACACTGTGAACATAGTGAGATCATAATTTCACTGGAAGGATAGGCAAAAGATAATACGCCCAAGCATTAAAAGTGGCCATTGCTGGGTGGTGGGATTGTTGATTTTTATTGTTGAAACAGGGGAATCACCTGGGGACTGACAAAAAGACATAGTTGGGTAAACCACAGGCAAATCAGCATAGTCCAAATATACAGCAGGGAAGTCAGCAAACTTCCACAGAGATGTGAGCTTCCAGGCTGCAAAAACCCATACCGGCAGGTGCACAAGCATTGCTGGCACTATTTGAATAACTGAGGGGTCATGGTAGACTTTCGGGAAGCTCAGTTACTCCTTCTAGATCCATCCTTCTATACACAGAGCCGAATCAGTTTTGACAGACAGGACTGGATTTGTGCCAGGGACCCAGGCCTCAGAGCCAGCTATCCTCCTGAGTCCTAGAATAAAGGGTCTCTCTCCACAGATGGGACCCTAAGATAAGAATATTCTTAGTTGGCGAGTTTGACCAAGAATATTCCTTGTTGGTCAAACTCACCTCCCCAGGTAAACACGGTTGATGCTGGGACCCAGAGCAAGGGCCAGACCCCAAACCTCTCTTCGGCCCTGTAGTGAGGCCTGTTCAGCAAGAGGTGGACAGAGGTGAGACTAAAACCCACAGAGGCGAAATTCATGGGGTCTGGGAGGGGGCCTGAGAGCCTCGGGAGAGAATGGAGCCCCAGAGCAAGTGGAACATTCCGCGTTCTGCAGGCGTGGCAACGGGTGGTGGGGAACACAGAGGCTCCCACGTCCCTGCTTGCCTTCCATTTCACAACGAACACATTTCTGTTTGTTGGCATTGCAAACGTGTTTCACATTCATCACGGTAGGAAAATAAAAATCAACAATCCCACCACCCAGCAACGGCCACTTTTAATGTTTTGGCGTATTATCTTTTGCCTTTTCTTTCAGTGAAATTATGACCGCACAATGTTTGCCGTGCGGAATCCAGCATTTTCCCCTTAAAATTCTATCATGAATTTCCCATGCTATTGTTCTTCAAAAACATGTTTTTGGTAGTTTTGTCATATTTCATCATAATGTATAAACTAGTTCCCTATTGTGGGACATTTTCACCTTGTTGGTGTGTAAAACCTGGAAAGGACATAAAAGAAGAAATCTCTCATCTGTGTCACACATCAGCCTCGTACAAAGGGAAATGCCTTTGTCCTTCAGAAACTGCAGTGTGCACCATTACAGGTGAGCAAAGCCACAAATCAGGCCATGTGCCACCGCGGTCTGGTCTGAAGACAGGCATTTTCCCAGGGAGTGTAGTGGGGCTCCCGTCTGCCTGAGAAGAGAAAGCATCCTGTGGGCCAGTCTTGCTCCAGCGAGGCCATAGTGGAGTCTGGAGCTCATCGCCAGGTGGCTCCTTCCTCCTGGGACTTTGTTTTCCTTTCATGGGGTTTAGCTGTTTGACCTGACTGTTCAAAGGAGCCATGCCACACTGACCAGCAATGCTTCTTGACCTAGGTTTGTGGGACACCCACAGAAATGACAGTAATCGTAGAGCCAGGCTTGCAAGCAAACATTTATGGGGCAAGGAGACCCTTCCTGCAAGAGAGACCCAAACATGGAGCCGGGGGAACTGAGGCTGGACTTACCGTGCCTGGGAGAGTCCCAAGAGGCCACTGCAGGCAGGGCTGAGGGATGAGTAAGATCAGCTTGGCCTGTTTATAAAAGGAGCATGAATGGCCACTTCCCTCATCTATGTTGTAAAAAAAGGCAAAAGCCTCACTTGATGGAAAGCCCATAGCAGCCCCCGCTATTGCGTATCTTTGCACAAAAGGATGCGTGGCCAGATTGAGTCTTTAAAGATTAGGTCAGTGCAGGTCACTCCTCTTTTAAAAGCTCTCCAGAGGCTCCCAGCTCATTTAAAAGTCCACCTTTTCTTTTCTTTTTTTTTTAAAGATTTTATTTATTTATTCATGAGAGACAGAGAGAGAGAGAGAAGCAGGCTTCCAAGGAGCAGGGAGCCCAATGCGGGACTCGATCCCAGGACCCTGGGATCATGACCTGAGCCGAAGGCAGACGCTTAACCATCTGAGCCACCCAGGCGCCCAAAAGTCCACCTTTTCACTCTCCACCTTGTCCCCTAGATCCTCCCTCCAGCCACCTTTCCCACTTGCTGTTTCTCAAGTATGACTCGTGGGCGCCCCTTGGGGCTGACCCCTGCCTTCCCCTCTGCCTGGGCTGGCAACTCAGCTCCCTCCTTCACCCTCTCGAGTCTAGACCCTGATGTCTCCATTCATGCCATGACCACTGCCACCCAGCAACCTGTCCTGCTTCATCTCTCTGTCTGGTGCTCTACCCCTGACAGCGTATGCCATGTGCTAATTCGATGGCTGCTTCCTCTTCCCTCAGTGTGCACTCTGTGAGATTTTAGGAACTTAGTCTGTCCTGATTGCTGCTGTGGGTATTCCCAAAACCGAGAATGGTGTCTCACCCCTATTATGAAATAAGTTTGGAATTAATTAAGTGGAATTAATGCCATTTAATTAAATGGATGGATGGATGGATTCCCCCATTCTTTCCCCATAGCCAGACCTGCACTTCTCATTACTATTTCTTCCATTTGTTGGGTCTCTTGACCACATCTGAGCTGTCCCACGAATGTACTCAGAGATGGCTGATGTTCCTTATATAACCCCTCAACACCCAGCACAGGCTGGGGAGGGGGTAAGGGAGAAAGACCTCCCCCCAAAACAGGTACTTGCTCTTGGGTCCAGATGTTTGCAGTGGTTCCCACTGATGCTCTGTGTCTCAGGAGGTCAAGATGCCTTAGGGCTGAGACATCAGATGTCTAGGTGAAGCCTAGATGAAGCCAGGGTCTGATTGCCATCCTGGCTTGAGGCCCTGTGTGAGGACACGTCACCAGCTTATCCACAGAGACTATCTCTCACTCAAATACAGGAGTTGGACAGCGAACATTAGGTCCCTCAAAGCAAACCTGAGAGATTGAAAGTAGCTGGCCAAGGGTCCCAGAGAGACGCAGCATGTGATCTCACCCACTGTTTTTTCTCTGAGAAAGGGGCATACTCCTTCATTCACCAGCTTGCTTCAATGGGAAATGGGGAAAGAGAACAGAGGGGAATGGCTAGCTAATCGTGAGAAATGAATAGCTGACTGACGCATTATCTTTGTGTGTGCAGATGCAGGAGGCTGGGCCCCGTAAGTTGTGGTGGTTTGAGTGGCCTCCTGGCTTGTCCCCGTCCTCACGTCCTGTCTCTCTCCTCTGCTCCTCATGGGCCTCCTGCTGCAGGAATGTGGGGGTTTCACGACCGGGACCTTGTGTTGCGGAAAGCTCTCTACACAATGATGAGGACAGGAGCTGAAAGAGAAGCCCTAAAGCGGAGGTGGAGGTGGCAGCAGACGCAGCAGAACAAGGAGGTTGGTACCCGCTGTTGTGTCCAGAGCCCGAGACCCATACCAAGCGCAGCCATGGGCCACGGGTGGAATCCAGAGCTGGGCCCCAAGGCCAAGTCCGTCTTGCGAGATCAGACAGCAATGGCTTCTGGGACTAGGAAGGCCTCCCTCATTTAAACCAACTGAAGAGGTGCCCATTACAAAAGCTCAGCCCCTGGCACACAGTGACTCTTATGTCTACTCACACCGCCTGTCCTTGCATAATTATGAAAACCAACCACCTTCACTGTCAAAAGGTGTCCTGGCTTGAGGACAAATTATACAGTCCCCTATGTGTGGTCACTACTGGTGGTGACTTGAAGGCCGGGTGTAGCCGCAAGGTGGTTCTGGCACAGCCTACAGCCCCCGCTCCTGTGTATGTTCTCAATCCAAAGAGAATCCCACCATCCCGCCGATGGGGGACGTTATCACTTTGCTGTCCTACAAGGATCTGCCTGCTTTCTGACTGAAGTTGGCCCGTCATCTCTTTAAACTTTTCAGTGCTCAGCCCCGAGTTTGGTGTATGCAGATTAACGTCTGGTCATTCACACCCCGCTGGCAGGACCCTTGCTGCTGGGTGTTCCCCTCCCCACAGCATTGAAATTGGAGATTGGGGGTTCTGAAGAAATGTGGTTGAGAGCAAACGGGGAGAGTCAGCGGCTACTAGCAGGCATGCCCAGCCTGGGCGTTGGTCGGGCTTGCGCTGAGCCGGGGGGTCGGGGGTCCGGTGGGCCTGCCAGGCTCACCTGCACGGGGCGGGCAAGGAGGCCCGGCCACCACCTCCTGAGCCGGCTTCCATTGTGCCAGTCAGGGCTGCTGTACACCGAGGAGGAATGGGAGCGGGAGTGGACGGAGCTGCTGAAATTGGCGTCCAGCGAGCCACGCACGCACTTCAGCAAGAACGGTGGCACAGGAGGGGGGTAAGTGCGGCCCCTCACCCTCCCCGGTGCTCACCTTAAGCTCCTGGCCGCCCAGCATGGGAAGTTCTTTGAGGGAGCACGTGGTAACCCCAGGCTGGGGGAGATACAAAGGTTCCCGCCTTCAGACATTAGATTCTCCTCAAGGACACAGGGCAGAGTTGTGGGGCAGGGCTGGACCCCTGCCAGATATTTGGGGGAAATTTTACACAGCTTGCACGTACATTTTGCAGGTAGAGGCACGGAGGTTGCAAGTGTCGCCCCTTCCCCATTGCAGGCTGCGGTGGGAAGGGGACTCGCTGGACAGTCAGCCTTTGTAGGGGGCGTGTGACGTGGTAGGCCCTTCACACTGCTGTTGCACTCACCAGGCTCAGAAGCCTCAAGCTGCCGGGTTTGGACTTTTTCCAAGTATCCGTTTAATTTCTGGCTTCAAGAAGTCACGCTGAGAGCAAAAGGTCACTAAGTGAGCGCAGCGTGAGCACCAGAGGTGCTGTGTGCCTTCCTGTCCACGTGCAGGGAGTGGCTTGTTCCTGCAGACATAACTGAAATGTCCCAGTGTGAGAATAAAGCGTGTGGCCCAACAAGGCAGCCACCCAACCTGTGGCCCCAGCAGTTGAAAGGCACATGTGTGCTTTCGTTCATACTTAATGGAAGCCAAGAGACAAGTTGTCACCCCTAGAAAAAGTCTCAGGCAAACATAAGAAAGCCTGAGCATTGACACTGAGAAGATCCCAGAAGGGATCAGATCCCAGTAGAGAGCCCATGTTGGCAGTATGTCCTGGCCCCATACCTCCGCCTCAGGGGTCCTCAGCCACCAGCAGCCAGGTGTGGGGGCTTCCCAGGCCGGACACTATATCGAGGACCCTCAAAGACGAGCCCTCTGGTATGGAAACCCATCAACACGATTCCCACAGGGTGGTTTTGTCACTTTAGTTTAACAATGTCACGTGTCCACACCAAAGTCTATCTTTGGGGACACATATTCTGAAGACTCAGTCCAGTCCTGAAAACTCCACACTCTGCTTTTCCATGCTGAGTCATGCCTGAGATGTGTGTGAAGAATTCCTTAGCATCCCTTTCATCGTTGCCTCTCTGCCACCTGCCACAGGGCAGACACTCCATAGATGCACGTGGATTGACTCTAGCCCAGTGTGTCTTTGGGAGTGAGGGGGTGGGGTGTAAAATAATAATAATACGTGGCCATCACCATATACTGTGTCCGCTGAGTCCTCCCATCCAGGAGGCACTTGGCCCGTGGTCACACAGCTGATCAGGCCTCAGCTTGCGCTCCTGCTCCCTGGAACCCAGGAGGGCCCGGAGCTGAGTGGGGGCGGAAGGAGTGGGGTGTCTGGTGTTCATGCCCGTCTCCCTCCCACGGGACCCAGGTTTGCCAGCTCAGTCGGGGCAGGACCACTGCAGAGAGGCCTCCTTGGTGATGGGCAGCAGCTCTGTTCTCTGTTGTTCCCTTACGCTTTGGGGAAATGGGGGAGAGACAGAAGGCATTGGCGCAGCTACTCACTCTCCCCAGCTCCCAAGAAGAGTGCTTTGGTGTTGCTGAGCCCTGCCAACCCAACTGTAGTGATCACACACCTCCAAATGTCCCGCCTCCTCTCAGGATCCCTTGGGGTTTTTTTTAGTCCCCTCCACTACAACTTGGACCAGAAGGTTTGAGGAGCAGACAAGCATCACATGAGCTACCAGCATCCTCTTCCATCGGGGAAGGTGTTGGAAAGGGGTGGACAACACTCAAGGCAGGTGGGGACTCTGACACCTGCCAGGACCTTAGGAATACCCCCATTTGCTGTCCATTTGCACAGACCACAGCAAGGAAATGCTCTTCAGGATGGTGTCCAAGTCCTCATGGCTAGTTTCTCCTGAATTTTTCATGGTTCCAAGAGCTCGAATCCTGCCCCCATGGTCCCTCCCATGCCAGGGCTCAGAGGTGTCTGTCCTGATGTCTGTAGCCCACAGGGCCGTGTTTGGGCTCTGGTTGGTCACCCAGATCCCACAGCAGCAGGTAAATCACAAAAGGAGGCAAGGAGCTGCTAGAAACAAGGCTATTTTGGTTCTGACATGTTAGTTTTGTAAACGTGTGTGTGCTATACATGAGATACCAGCTTTTAGTCCCTGTCACCGGGTCTTTGTACATTTCCCTTCGTTCTGGATCGCTCTCATATAGTCAAGCTAGCAGAGAACACCAGTATGTTTCTTCCGTCCAAGAAGGGCTCCCCTGCCATGGGGGTCCCCCCTTCCCTTGGGGTTCAGAAATCCAAAAGAGAGACATTTTTTCCGTGAGTTACCAGTACCTCTGCATTTTGCCTCTGTCTTCCCTGGGCAAAGGGAAGAGGTTTCCCTCCTCACGTTTTGCTGAGAGATGTGAGGCATCCCTGGGGCTTGAGGGCCTTAGAGACTCGTACCTGATGTCTGCCCCAAGGCTCCGAAGGCTGAGGCTGGCCAGCTCCCAGGTCCTCAGAGCCATGGGAGTGTTATGGAGTCCTAGGGGCAATGCATGCTTCGCGAGCACCAGGAGTGAACCCTGGGACGAGGCCTGAGATGGGCTGTCTTCAGGAGGAGGACTCTGCCGACAACAAGGGTAAACCCCAGAAGCCAGGCCAAAAAGGTGGTCACAAGCCACCAGCTTGGGGTGCCACCATCTCTGTCCAGGGAACTGAGGGCAGAGACAGCTGTGGGAAGGCCTGAAGACCCCCAAAAGCACTTCCATAGAAACGGGGTCAGCATTTGGACCTCCACCAAGCCCAGTGAGCACCCAAAAGAAGAGTCAAGAAGGACTTTGTACCAACCCCACGGGGAGCCACAGACAGCAGCCAGAGAGTGAGGAGGCAGGGACATGAGAAACAGAGGCATGGCTGGGGCCTGGTAGCCCACAGAACAGAAGAGAAGTGACACACAGATTTTCCAGATTTCATCCTGGGGATAGGAGAGAGCTAGTCAAGAGAGAATGAGTTTGCAAGTATGATGGTTACAAAGACTAAAGTGGCTTTCTTTGTGTTCCCTCCCACGCCTGGCTCATTTGGAAACCTGGTTCCCAGGGACGAGGGACGAGTGTAGCAGTTCCAGCAGCGCTGGCCCTTCCCTCTGTCTTGCTCCCTGCCCAGCTTCTGGCCCCTGGTACTGGCACAGGTGGGGACAGACCCCATTCTGCTCCCTGACATGGACACTGGCCTGGTGTCATTTTGTAAACCCATCACTTTCCCAGAACACTATGAGGTTAAGTATCTGGAGAGGTTGAAAGGGCAGACTCAAGGATGAGCTTGGCCCTCTTTCTTTCTTCTTCCTGTAAAACTCACAGCGGCTGGCCCCCAGGCTCACTGGCAGAACCCTGGCAAGAAACCCTGCAGGCAGAGATGCACGTCCACTGCTCGCCCAAGGAGATGGGTGTAGACCAGGTTGGCATCCAGGCAGGGCAGGCTACCAGCCCGATAACCACCATGGACAGGCTGCTTAGGGCTGGTGCCCCCAAGTACATGATCACAGAGCGGGGCACCCTGGAAGGCCCCAGGAAGGCAAGGTGGGTTATGGGCCTCCTGTTGTACTCCAGATACACAAGAAAGACAGACAACGGCGCCCACAGACATCGACAGTGAAGAGCCGAGCCCAGGCAGAGGCAAATGCTTCTGAGCAGGGCACAAGTGCTGGACAATTTCCCTCTGATGCTTGCAAATCAAAATGTAGCCATTTCCCCATGGCCAAAATAAGAGAAATCAGATGTTCTGTGCTGGGGCTGCCACTGTTACTGCTGTTCCGGAGACCCACTGAGATACCACACGTGGAATGCACCCCTCCGGAAGGGCTGCTGCTGGGGCTTTTATAGCCCTGTCTGACCATCACCATCCTCGCCATCCTGTGGGTGCTCAAACCCACGTGAGGAGCAAGGGGAGAGGGATGTTCCCCAGCAGGAAGACAGGGAGGAAGTAAGGAAACACCTCCACCCTAAGTCTGGTTGCTCATCCTCCACTTGCACGTGTAGCCTCAGGCCCTACACACTCTGGGAAAAGAGGGTGTGCAATCAGAAGAACCTAGTTACTTGTTCCAAAAGTGATTAAAAAAAAATCTCTGACAGCAATTAGTTAGTGAAGGCCTCTGGGCACTTCATCTAGTTTCAAGGCAACCACGAAAGGAGAGCAAGTAAGAGGGCCTTGCCTGATGGACCCTGACCAGAGACCCAGACTTAAATGCACTGTGTTATAGTCCCAAGCTGGGCATGTGATGTTGGGCATGTCTCACAAGCTCTCTGAGCCTCAGTTTTGCTCATCCGTAAAATGCATTTGGTAGTAACATCCCTGCCAGGCAGCATCCACCAGGTTTGCTCACCTTCTGGAGGTCACTTCCCTGCCAGGCAGCATCCACCGGGTTTGCTCACGTTCTGGAGCTCACTGGAATTGCCTGGTGCCACTTGAGTAGTTGCAGTCATCTGGCAGTTGGTCTCAGTGGGACTAGATAGTCCAAGATAGTCTCACATCACAGTTCTGAGGCTGAGAACTACCTCTCCCTGGGCCTCTTCCACATGGATTTTATCTTTGAGGAGACCCAGGCTCCTTACAATACAGTCTCAGGGCTGGAAGAGAGGACAGCCCCTGATTTGCTGGGGCTTCTCAAGCCTCTGATTGCATCCCTTTACTAATGTCCCATTAGCCAAAACAAATCACATGGTCAAGCCGACCTCAAGGCAGAGAGGTAGACTCCACCCTTGATGGGAGGAGGGGCAAAGTCACATTGCAAAGGGACAAGTACACAGGAGTGGAAGGATCTGTAGACACTAAAGCAGTCTGCTACATACTCAGAAGTTACTGGTATGGAGTGGTAAAATCACAAATCTGAAGGTGTTTGGAAAGGGGTACTTTTACAACAGTAAAACATTAAGACATTGTCACACTTCTTCTGTAAGTTGGCATGCCTGCTGCCTATAGGGTGTGTTGTAAAGGCCCATTCCAGACACCTGAAATGTGTTCCTTCTCCCAGATTTCCCACTGACTCATCTCCATGCCTGATATTCCACCCTTAGCAATTAATTTCTTTGAGTCTTGAGGGCTTTGGGGCTTTTAGGAGTCTCTCTGATTGTGGAGCAAATCCCTTCTGTTAGTTTTTACACCAAGGATACTACATTTTATACTCTGTGGCCTGACCTCCAGAGCCTAGTCCTGTGGAAATGGTGCACAAAAATAGCTCATTGATTGTGCTGGGCACAGCTGAGGAGGAGAGAAAGGAAGAAATGAATGTCTGCTGAGCACCTACCTGCCTTGCACACATTATCCCCACTTTATAAATTAGGCAACGAATGCTCAGAGAGATTAATTAACTTGCCTCCAGTTTGTAATGGGTGGGGCTAGAATACAGACCCAGATATGTCTGAATCCCAGCCCTGGGGTTTCCCAGAGCATCTATTGTGACAAGTCTCAGTATCTTCTTAAGAAAGTGTGCACTGCAGTTAGAACTTTTGAGTCCTGTCATATCTGAATCTGTCTTTATTCTACCTCACCCTTGGTGGGTAGTTTCCCTAGGTATAAAACTCTAAATTCATGAGTTGAATGATGTCATCAGAGAAAAGGTTAGATAGAAAGACATCCGCTTCCTGGCATTCAGTTCAGGTTGGCTAATTGAAATAAGAAACAATTATAGGAAACCCAAAGACAAAATATATTCAACTTCTTCATCTTTACAAGCTCTGAAAAAGATTTACTCATTAGTTTAATATCTACTAATTGCCTTCCATGTGCTGTGCATTTTTACATACACAGTCTCATTCTGCCATCACGGTAACCTGTGACATAAAGATTATAATCTTCATCTACCATATGAGGAAACTTGGATTCAGGATGGAAAAGGACTTGTCCAGGGTACTGAATGACAGAGCCATAGTTCAAATTCAGATCTTCTGTCTCTCAGGTCCCCTGTTTTTTCCCTGTCCCTTAGCTCAGAAGTCTGTCTCCATTGTTATGGAGAATTGGATTCTTGCTGCCTTCTCACCTTTAGTTCTGTGGGTAATGGAATAATGACTCTGTTTTCTAGTCCAATTCCAGTTGTGTTTCAGGGGAATACCATTTGAATCCCAGCCCTTGCTAACAAAAGACTAAACCTCCACTATCAGTTGTCTTGCTCTGTGAATGTACAGAAAGGCATTTTCCAATTCAGCCTCCATGAATCTCCGTTTACTCACCTCTCAAATTTTGAAAACCTTTGTAAACATTAGGGCAATAATGAATTATTGAGAGGAATTATCTTAAATGCATTTACAATGAATTATTACTAAGCAATTTTCAACACAACCACTACAATTTTGGGAGGCAAGGAGTAAACCAGGATCCTCTCAGTTTTAAGAATATAATGCAAACCCCATCAGGGAAATGAAAAGCTCACTACACATGTATTAGAAGGTTGAAAAGAAAATGTATTGACAATACCAAGTGCTGGTGAAAATGCAGAGCAAATGGAACTCTCATACACTGTTGTTGGCAACAGAAAATGGTACAACCACTTTCAAATACAGTTTTACAGATTCTTAGAAATTTTTTAAAGATTTTATTTATTTATTTGAGAGAGAGAGAGAGAGCATGAGTGAGGGGAGGGGTAAAAGGGAGAGGAAGAAGCAGGCTTCCCACTGAGCAGGGAGCCCGATGCGGGGCTCGATCCCAGAACCCCAGGGATCACGATCTGAGCCGAAAGCAGATGCTTAACTGACTGAGCCACCCAGGCACCCCGTATGATTCCATTTATATGACATTATCCAAAAAGCAAAACTGTCATGATGGGGAACAGATGAGTGGTTCGTTTATTTGCATATAGATGTCCAATTTTCCAATATCATTTCTTGAAAAAAACTATTCTTTCATCATTGAAATCCTTTAACCTTTGTCAAAAGTTAATTAGTATTATTTTTGTAGGTATTTTTTTCTGCATTCTCTGTTATTTTCCATTGAAATATGTGTCCATCTTTTGACAATATCACCCTGTTGATCAGTGTCATTTTATAAGTCTTAAAATTGAGTAGCATCATTCCTCCAAGTTTCTTCTTTTTTAGTATTTCTAGTTTGGGGTTGTTTTTGTTTGTTTGTTTGTTTTTGCTTTCCCATATAAATTTGTAGAATCAGCTTATCTGTATCTGAAAAATATCCTGCTGGGATTGTGATTAGTATTACATTAAATCTATATATGAATTTGGGGAAGATGAAAATCTTTACAATGTTGAGTCTTCTAACACATCTTTTTCCATGTGTTGCAGTGATACAGTATGTCTCTCCACTTATTTAGATCTTTTTTTATTTGTTTCATCAGCATTTTATAGTTTTCAGCATACAGGTCCTATATGTGTTTTATTAAATTTATACTTGAGGGTCACCTGGGTGGCTCAGTCAATTAAGTATCTGACTCTTGATTTTGGCTCAGGTCATGATCTCATGCTCATGGGATTGAGCCCCAAGGCAGGCTCCATGCTGGGCAGGAAGCCTGCTTGAGATTCTCTTTCTCCCCTCCCTCTCTCTCTGCCCCTCCCCCTGCTCATGTGTGTGCTCACTCTCGCTCTCTCTCTCTAAAATAAAATAAATCTTGGGGCACCTGGGTGGCTCAGTCATTAAGCATCTGCCTTCAGCTCAGGTCATGATCCCAGGGTCCTGGGATCGAGCCCCACATTGGGCTCTCTGCTTGGCGGGAAGCCTGCTTCTTCCTCTCCCACTCCCCCCTGCTTGTGTTCCCTTGATCACTGTCTCTCTCTCTCTCTCTGTCAAATAAATAAATAAAATCTTTTAAAAAAATAAAAAATAAAATAAATCTTTAAAAAAATTATATCTGAATAATCCATTTGGAGCTACTGTAAACGATAGTGTGTGTGTGTGTGTGTGTGTGTGTTAATTTGGGTTTGCAATTGTACATGGCTACTTATAGAAATGTGACTGATTTTTGTGTTGGCTTTGTATCCTGTGATATTACTACACTCATTTATTACATTTATGAGATTTTTTTGGTAGATTCCTTCAGATTTTCTTCATAGACATTCATATCATCTGTGAGTAGAGCTAGTTTTCTTTTCTTCCTTTCCAACCTGTATGCCTTTGTTTTTCTTGACTTACTGCACTAGTTGGGACTTCTAGTACAATGTTGAATTGGCATGGTAAGAGAGAACATCCTCTCCTGGTTACCAATCTTAAGTCAGAAATCTTTCATTAATATGATGTTAATGCAGGTTTTTAGTAGATATCTTTTATCAGGTTGAAGAAGTTTCCTTCTATTCCTTTTGTTAAGAGTTTCTATCATTAATTAATGGTGGATTTTATCAAATAAATTTTCTATATCAATTAATATGATCATGTAGGGGGTTTTCTTCTTTAATTAATGTTAATTAATTAATTTTGTGGGTTACCTTGAATGATATTTGACTATTGAGCCAGCCTTGCATTCCAGAGATGAACTCTTAGTGTATTGAACTTTTTTATTTTGCTCATTCAATTTGGCAATATTATATTGAGGATTTTTGCATCTGTGGCCATAGAGATTATTGGAATATAGTTTTTCTTTTTATATACTACTGTCTGTGTCTAGCTTTGGAGGAATGCTAGTCTCATAGAACACATTGGGAAGCATTAATCTCTTCTATGTTCTAAAAGAGATTTTGCAGAACTAGAGATATTTCTTCTTTAAATGTTTGGAGAATTCACAAGTGAATCAATCTGCAACCAAAAATTTCCTTTTCAGAAGGCTATTAATGATAAATTCAATTTATTTAATACTTATAGAAAGTAGAAATAAGTGAATTTGGGTAGCTTCTTTTTGAGAAATTTTTCATTTCATCTAAGTTGTTGAATTTATGTGCATAGCATTGTTAGCAATATTCCTTTTATAACTTATTAATGTCTCTGGGGATCATTAGTGATATTCCCTCATTCTTTCCAAATTCAGCAGTTAGTGTCTTTCTCTTTTTAGTTTGTCAGCCTTGCTAAAGTTTTATCAATTTTGTTGATCTTTTAAAAGAACCAATTTTGGTTTAGTTGGTTATTGTTTTTTAGTTCTCAGTTTCATTGATTTCTGGTCTTACCTTTAGTGTTTCCTTCCTTCTGTTTGCTTTGATTTATTTTGCTCTAATTTCTCTACTTTTTTCAGGTGGGGACTTATATTATTGATTTGAGAACTCATTCATTTAAAGGCTATAAATTTCCCTCTAAGCACTGATTAGGTGCATACAACAATTTTTAAAATATTTTCTAATTTCCCTTAAGAACTTTTCTTTGACCACTGAATTATTTAAAAGTGTATTGTGTAACAGATTTTTTGTTGTCTTTCTTTACTTATTCTAGTTTAATTGCATTATGGCCTATTAACATAATTGGTGTGATTTAAATTATTTTAAATTTGTCAAAGTTTGTGAAGAGGTGAGCCTATGGTCTAACTTTGTGAAGATTCCATGTGCTTTCTACAAGGATGTGTATTTTGTACTTGCAGGGCTGTGGTTCTAATGTCAGGTCAGTCCTATTCAGCTACATTACTCCGTCTGTGACCTGGGTACAATCTCTTCAGTCAGTCCTCAGAGCCTTTGGTATACTAATTAGGACCAAACCTATACATGTACAGCTCAGGCTTGGGGGCTGGGGAGTCCAGGAATTCATAAAAACCTCATGGGGTTGTTTTCTCAAGTTCTCCCTTTCCATGATCTTCCAGGTACTTTTCGGTTCTCTAGAACTCCATTTTCTGTCCTCCAGCCAGAGTTCTAGGACCTTAGTTAGAGCACTCTGCCATACAGTTCCATAACTGCACCTGTATCCTGGGCCAAATGGCCAAGAGGACAGAGAGGGGAAAATATTAAACAAAACGGGGTTCGCCTCTCCCAACCCTCTTGGCATCACAGCTCCACTGATCAGTGAGGAAGGTTCCTCTCTTTTAGATTCATGGCTCCCAGTGGCTTTTGAGAGTTGGAGGATGAGAGAAAGGGGAGAAGAAAAAAATGGGGATTTCTATGCTTTACTTGAGTTTTAGGAGTTCCCATTCCTCACTCTCAAACTAGAGGACACCTTCTGTCCCCTCACCAGTGCCCACTTGTGGGTTTCAGGATATGTTGCTTCTGGGAATACCAGAGGGTTAAAAAAATGTAAATTCAGTTTTCTTTCCCAATCTATCTTCTACTATTTACCTTCCAGAACCTTCCAGTAACTCTTCCATGCATTCTGTCTAGGTGGGAGGGTTGTGTTCAGGAGGAGAGGAGGGGTGGAATGTTCTTATTTGATCTTCGCAGCAACAAGAGTCAAACACAAGGTGGTAGACTAGAGGTTTTGTTGTGACAGATGAAACAGGAGTTCTAGATCAACGGAGCAGGTGGGGTAGACAAGGTAGGCTGAGAGGGGCCTTGGCAACTTGTGTCCTCACTGATCCTCACCTGCATCCCCCATCCGTACACACACATCAGAAGACATTCCCACCAAGTTTAGCAGTTGAGCATTTTCTTAATCCTAATCCTGCCAGATCCATAGTGACAAGTTGTATGATTTGGCAAAGATTCAGTTGTGCTCCCACACTTATTGGGGGTATGCAGCCTGTGCCAAGAATTTTACATGTTCCTATTGTATTAAAACTAATCCGAGTGAATAATGGGGCTGTCCGTGCAGGAATTCCCTTTGATGTGCTTGGTCTTCCTCACTTGGAGACCATTAGGAAGGGCAGCTCTCTTGAACTGATATTTCCATTCAAAAGGCAATGTTCTTGTTCTGGAACATCTTTGACTCCCCAAGATAACTTATGCACCAAATTCTCCGCTAAAGTTTGATGTGTTTTGATGGACTCTCAGCAACAACTCAGAAACTCCAGAATGCCTTTCTGATTCAAAATTTGGGAAGTCATAACCCTGAAGACAGATTTCTAGGTGCTGCTATGTTCATTCTGTTTACTTGCTGTCAATAATGGAAAGATCATGAAAGGGATCCAGCTATTTTTGTGCGGGAAATGGTCTATGGGTTAGGAAAAGGAGGAATGTGTTTATAGTCCTCTCAAAGTTCACTTTCTCAAAAGATGTATTTACTTTATTGTGTTTTAAACTCTTCGGTAACATGGATTGTGTCTGTGACCCCACATCTCAGAGGACTAGGGGAGAGGGCACCTCTGCATTGTCTCTTTAAATTACCACTTGTTTGTGCTCTGCCCAGAGAAATGTTGCACTGCTGTGCACATCACCCTGTCCTGAGCCCCTGCCTCATCCAGGGCTCATATATGTTTTATATTGCCTCCTCCTTCAGACTGCAGTATTCTGATGGCCAGCCAAACCCAATGGTTCTTTTTGATTCCCTTCCAACCCCAGCTCAGTGCTGGGCACCTGTTGCTATGCTCTATGTACATACAGAGCTGAACCCAGGACCAGCAGACATAGAGCTGACCATTTGTGCTGCCACACGCAGCCAGGGGAGATGTTCCTGCCCAGGTCCTGTGACACCAGCTCCCAGACCTGACCCATTAGAAGGCAGGGGAAAAAGGCTGTTCCCCTTATGGGTCCAGTGCTCACCCGTTTGACTGGCAGGCTGGGAGCCAGAGTAGGGAGCTGTGGGCTTCCCAAAGGATCTGGATTTCCTAGGAAGTGAGGAGGGACAGCATTGTCAGGCAGGAATTAGAGCCGTGTCATCTACTGAACACACTTAGGTGTTACATCATGTGTCTAGCAGGGCTGGCTGTGAAACCGTCATTAGCATAGCCAATGACAGATCCAGAAGCCGAGATTCAGAAAATTAGGTCAGTTCCCAAAGTCCCACAACTCACAAGAGAGAGCCAGAATCCAAACTTAGAACTGGCCAAAAACATAAACCCACGCTCTTAACAAATGCGAAACAGGTATGGAGAGCAGGAATTAACAACTTATCTTGAGATTTGTGATAAAAATAACTTTTGTGAAAAGCTTATTTGTTCTCCGTTTGGTGAGACAGGTTAAGTGGAGGCTGAGAGGCTATTAAATCAGGGAGAAAAAGAGACACAGGAAAGGGGGCCAGTTCGAGGACCCCTGGGCAGCCCCCACAGGGCATCTCGTGTCCTGGTTCCCCACTCCTCTTGTGTGTTTCTCATTCTGCTTTCCCTCTGAAGTTGTTTCTGCAATTTCATTGCTATGTTTACCCAATTTTGCAGTGTGTTTACTGCATTTCTTCTTTATTGGCCTTTTTCAGAAATACCTGGAATCCTAAATGATTTCATGATGTACGGTCTCAGGAACTTGAGTCTTTTAAGGAAAAATAAGTAGTGTTCTCTGTTGCAAGGTGCCCACACCCCAGTCTGGCACTCCAAAGCCAGGGCCTGGCCTCTCATTGGACAGGAAGCATTCTTATGAGTATTCCTTACAGTTCTCTGACCTCCACCAGCAAACCAAGCAGGAAAACATTTGAACATCCTTGGTTCTCATGTTTGAAGATGTAGAATCCAGGTCTAATTTTTAAAGACTTTTCTAATTAGAAATAAGACTAAAGTCGACTCTCCATCTATCAGGTGACTCCCTGAACTTCCTGTCTAAAGAAACCACCTTTTTATCATTGAGTTTATTAATACCTGGTAGTTTCTTATTTGATCATCTGTTAATTGAGTGTTTCCACCCCTAGACCTGCATACGTGTGCATACATGTGCACGTACACACACACACCCAGCACGGTGCTACACCTATCACAGAAACTCAGTAAATATTTGTCACACGATTGACCCCAGCTTATTGATTCCAGTGAATAAGATGAGTCCTCACCCCCAAGCCACCTGATTGCTGTTGAGCCCCTGTCAGAGCCCGAGACCAACTTGGCCCCTTCAGAGTGCCAGGAGTGCAACCATTCTTCATTCTTAGCTTCCCAGGCCATAGCTCTTGGCAGAGCCCCTGCTGCCTACAATGTGCCTTAGGAAATCTCTTGAAAGGCTGCCCTCTAGTCAGACACAGTCCCTGGTCCCCACAGCAGGCACAGGCTGGCCTCAGCTCTGCTCAGGGCCCTGGCTTCTAATCGCCAGCCCCCTAAGTCTACATGCCAATTCATCAAAGGTGTTGTCATGGCTCTGAGCCCTGCATGGGGGAGGAGCTTGAGTCCCACCACTCAGAAATGCAGCTGGTGACACGTGCAGGGGGAGTGCTGTGCCGTTGTGAGAGGAGGAAGGACCCACCTACTGTGCTGGAAGCATCTCTGAGATGCACCATTAAGAGGGAAAAGTAAGGGTCAGAATAGTAATGCCCTTACACCTAGAGGTAGAGGAGGGTATATGTATGTGTATAGAATCTAAATATCTTGATCTTATATCTTTAAATGGAAGGGTACACCAAAAACCAGCGACTATGTCTCCATAGATGGGGTGACTACACAACTTACATCCAAACTGGTGCATTGGCCGGGGGATGGGGGGAGGGTGAGTACCAACCACTCCAGATGCATAAATCAGGATTTTGCTGAGCAAAATGGGAGGTGTGGTGTGGGACACAGGAAGGATCCTAGGAGGCCTGTGCCCAAGCTGCCCCTCTGTGTGGCCTGGTGACTGCCCTTGGGTGAGACCCTGTTAGCCACCCAGATTGGCTTACTTGTCCATGACATGGGCTCTTGCTGGGTGGTCTCCAAGGGTTGTGACTGCCATTTAAGCCAGGGCACCCCCACATCTGCCCAGTATTTTTGACTCCTGCCACCATCCTCTGTGACCTTGAGATACCATCAGGACCTCATGCCACCATCTTTGCTTCATGCCTACCTGGAGGAAGCTCCCAACCTGGCCTGTGCCCTGGTCACCTTTCACCCCATCTTCCCCAGGGGGTTTTCACTAGGTGGATGGTGTGGCCTTATTCTCAGGACTTCTCTCTCCTTGGGTAATGTTGCAGAAGAGGGTGATGAGTGCGTGTGTGTTATGTCACAGAGACATTAGGAAGTTGTTGGGGGCATGCACAGTCTCTTTGAGGATGAAGTAGTTATACTTGCATGTTAGTCTTCTTACCAGTAAACACCAATTTTAGGGATTTTTACCTGTCTTTTCCCAAAGGCCAGATTCTGTTTACAATCCCAGGTCTAACGTTTTCTCAGTGAGCTCACAAGAAGATGTTAAGCCTCTGGGTATGAAGTGGAGAGAATTTTCAGGATTGGCTTCACTAGAGCTGATTTCTGCCAGTGGGCTCAATCACAGTAATTCACATGGTCAGGTCACAGTTCCAAAGTCTCATCCCAGAAATGATCCCATTTGCAAATCGGAACAGCCTGAGGAGTTGTTGAGCCAGTGTTCTCAGCCTGAATTCAACAGAACAGGATCAGACACCAAGGTTCCAGAAGTACTAGAGCATGGCTGTGGTGTTGAGGAGTAAGTGCAGAACAAGCACCCACCCCCCGCAGTTCAAACACACTCCCTAAAACATGTAAGCAAGCAGCTAGAAGCAAGGAGGGAAGGACATTATGATTCTCAGGCTGCCCCTAGGGTGCAGCTGGGACCTTCTCTGCCAGCTTCCGGGTCACTGAAGGTTCACAGTTGATCTTTGGCTTTCCTGTTCAACCCCACAACCAGTGTGGAGAAAGGTCACTGTGCTCCAGGCTCTTCTCCATCATCCTCTCCCAACTCTGTGCTATAGCCCTGGCACAGAACCAGGGATGGACAGACAGATGGGTGGATGGGTGGATGGATGGATGGACAAGTGAATGGGTGGATGGATGGAAGAATGGATGGTGGTTAGATGGATGGATGTGTATGTGTATGGACAAGTGGGTGGATGGACAGATGGATGGATGTGTGTGTGGATGGATGGATGGATGGATGGATGGATGGATGGATGGATGGATGGCTGGCTGGCTGGCTGGCTGGCTAGACAGATGGAGGGACAGATCTTACTTGAGGGCCTTTGCAGTGCCTTTTACCATTCCAGCATATAGTAAGTGCTCGGTAAATATTGGCTGGTTTTTCAGTTTGAAATACAACGGCTCTGCTTCAAATTTTGCATGAGCAGAATACATTGGTGTCTCGTAATTGCAACCCTTGCACTGTTGCTGCAGCAAGGCCCCTTCTGTGTAGCTATTTAGACATCAGAGTGTTCTGTCATGGAGTGAAGGTGCAACTGAGAATCCAGAACTGCTTTCAGCTCCCCCTCCCCTTGCCATTCCTTCTTCTCAGCATTAATATCTGACTCTCTGATGCCTCATCTCTTTCCAGTGCTGACCTCTCCATCCACTGGATTACGGAAGGAATAACACTCCACATTTCTAACTGAGATATTTTTCTCTCTGAGTATGCAGGTTGTAATTCTGTGTTCCCTCCTGTCCGTGCTACTTATTATCTTGTTCAGCTGTCCACTTGCTTGTGAGCACTTACTGTGTGACAGGGACAAGCAAGCAGCTTCTGGAAGCACTTGAACCTCACATACCCAGCAGCCTCCCTCTCAGCTGTGGCTGGACAGGATAATCATCTGGGATATTTTTAAAGATTTTATTTATTTATTTGTGAGAGAGAATGAGAGACAGAGAGCACGAGAGGGAGGAGGGTCAGAGGGAGAAGCAGACTCCCTGCTGAGCAGGGAGCCCGATGCGGGACTCGATCCCAGGACTCCAGGATCATGACCTGAGCTGAAGGCAGTCGCTTAATAACTGACTGAGCCACCCAGGTGCCCTCATCTGGGATATTTTTAAAAGCACACCCACAAGCATTGTGTTTAGACTTGGCATGTGTATGTGTATTTAAAATACTCCTCATCCACTTCTCTTGCCATCCTGAAAAATTAAGTCCTAAAGCCATATAGTGTGGCAAAGCAAGGTGAGCGTCTGCAATGGGCAGGTGGGGGTGTTGGTAGGACCCAGAGGACCAAAGCCAGAGTGTCAGAGCCAGTAGGGTGAAGAGGACAACTTGGGGGTGGGGTGGCAACAGAGGTGGGGAATTGCTTACATATGGGGGGATTGACCAAGTAAGGAAATAGTTTAAGATAAATAGAAACCAGGTTTCTCACTGTTGGAGAAGGGAGTTATGAGTAGAATTAACATTGGGGTATTGGATTGGAATGGGAGGTATCAGTGCACTCCAAGTTAATAGAGAGATGACAGATGAAAGTATCTGTGTACATATGTGAGTATACGCACAAAACACACGTGCCTTCACTCCATTTACTGAGTCTAGAAGCAATGACATCCCAAAAGTGATGATTATATTTTGGCTTCTAAACAACATTATCCACTATTTTAAAAAAAGAAAAAAACAAAAAACAACTCCTTGGAGAAATGGCTGAATCCAGGGCTGAAGCAGAGAAGGTACAAGATGAACCCAGATAAAGAAGAAGTGGTACATATATACAATGGACTATTACTCGGCCATCAAAAAGAATGAAATCTTGCCATTGGCAATGACATGGATGGAACTAGAGGGTATTAGGCTGAGCGAAATAAGTCAGTCAGAGAAAGACAATTATCATATGATTTCACTCCTATGTGGAATTTAAGAAACAAAACAGATGAACATGGGGAAGGGAAGAAAAATAAGATGAAAACAGAGAGAGGAAGACAACCATAAGAGACTCTTAACTCTAGGGAACAAACTGAGGGTTGCTGGAGGAGAGGTGTGGGGGGGGATGGGGTAATTGGGTGATGGGCATTAAGGAGGGCACGTGATGTAATGAGCACTGGGTGTTAAATGTCACTGATGAATCACTAAATTCTACTTGTGAAACTAATAATATACTATATGTTAATTAAACTGAATTTAAATTAAAAAAAATTTTAAAAGATGAATCTGGACCATATTCTTGTGTCAGAAGGCTAGGAAGCCCTCTGAAAAATGATGGGGCTATGTTACAAGGACACAGCTTGAATGAGCCACACTAACCCAAGCAGGGCATGTCTGAGCATCAAAATCACCACTCATGGATTATAACTCATTGAATGAAATAGAAGCCAGGAATCCATAGTGATACCAATAAATGTATAAAGATTTGGTGAGGAGTAGAATATGTGCATAGATTCGAAATTCCTCCTCACAAAATGTTTATTAATGATGGAGGGAAAATGAGTAGCTCTGTAGGGGGAAGCCTGGCAGATGGTCCAAGGGGAGTGGTCCAAGTCATCACCAGTAATGGGATAGTCCAAAGGCCCAGGCCACCTGATAGGACGTTGTGAGAAGGACACAGTATAATCCAGTACAATCTAATCACGGGAAATAGAGGAACCCGCACTAAGGACATGCTACAGAATACCAGACCCGTAGTCTTCAAAAGTGTCAAAGTCACGAAAGTCAAGGAACCCCTGAGAAATGTTCTAGACCAAAGAAGTCTAACCAGACACCACAGCTAAAAGCGGCACGCTGGAGTCTTTGTTTAAAAGGCATTTTGGGGACAGTTGGCAGACTGTGACCAGGGTCTGTCAACGGTGAGTAGAACGATCAGTGTGTTAGTGATTGGACGTACCCTTGATTTTGATGACTGTATTGTAGTTTTGTAGGAGAATGTTCTGTTCGTAGGATATGCACCTAAACTTTTCCAAGGTACTGGATTTCAGGTTGGCAAGTTACTTTCAAATGATTCCAAACAAACAAACAAAAAAGTAATTTATACTATATGCACAACTTTTTGTCATCTTTTGGTTGTTGTCAAGTATTTTTAAGTATAAAAGTGAAGCATTCTGAGTCAGCAAAAATAAATAAACAAACAAACAAACTTTAAAAAAATAGGTACAATAACAACAACAAAACTTCCCATGTCCAGGGCGCCTGGGTGGCTCAGTCATTAAGGTCTGCCTTCGCTTCGGCTCAGGGTCCTGGCATTGAGCCCTGCATCAGGCTCCCTGCTCTGCCAGAAGCCTGCTTCTCCCTCTCCCACTCCCCCTACTTGTGTTTCCTCTCTCACTGTGTCTCTCTCTGTCAAATAAATAAATAAAATCTTAAAAAAAAAACTTCCCAGGTCATTGATGCATTCCTGAAGAGTCACAGTTTTTGTTCTAGAAGGAATTCAAGCAGTTAGCTGTGGGCTATGAACGTACAGCTGTTTCCCCAGCCCCCCCCACCCTGGATTCTCCAGCAGGACCCCACTTGCTAGCTCTGGTCCTGCCCGCTCCCATGCTCACAGACCTCCCTCAGTGGATCCTGGGCATCCTCCAAGTGCTCCAGAACAAGTCCAGATGCCACCTGAGGGTCTTGTGTGGGTGCTGCCACCTTGGCTGCTGCAGAGGCCCCATCAAGCTATGAGCTCTAACTCTCTCGTCTCGATGGGCTCTTCCCTCGGGGTGGCCGGGTTGTTGAAGGACATGAAGGCTACAGTCTTCTATCCAAATATCTTGAGTCTAAGTGAATGCATTTCTTGGAGCCAACTCTTTCCCTGAGCCTCAGACATGATTCAGGGGTGTGGGCTGTGGAGGGCCCAAGTAGCCTGGGTCAGAGTCGCTCCCCTCCTGGTCTGAGGACTGAAATCCAGGTAACCTTCTCACTGCCCTCTTCTGTTCTGGGGGGAGTGTTTCCTAGAAAGGCCCCAGATCTTTGTAGCAATGGACCCCACCAGCCCACCTGACGTGCACAGATACACTTGTGCTCCTGATGAGTAAGGCTTCAGCTCAAGCTGCTGGACATAGGAATGACCCAAAAAAGGAAGCCTCCATCCCTCCTGCCCTCACTGCATCCTTGTTAAATGCCTCCAGATAACAAGTCCCCATGTTGCCATGTGCTCTGGGTGGGCTGCCTCTGTCGCCAGGGGGATCTTTTCTTAAAGGTGGCCAGCAGCCATCACCAGAAGCTTCTCTCCCATTGTCCCCTGAGACTACCGCAGGGTGGGGCGAGGAGCTGGGCCTTGTGTTTTTGCCATCAGTGGGTGGCGTGGCAGGGAGGTGGCCTCCGTGGGCCTCAACAGGCAGGGTCCATGGAGGTAGGACCTAGATGGAGGGTGTTGTCTTCAACATCCCCCACCCTAACTCAGGCTTGCTTTGCTTTGCTTTGTCTCCTAGTGTGGACAACTCTGAGGACCCCGTGTACGAGAGTCTAGAGGAGTTCCATGTGTTTGTCCTCGCCCATATATTAAGAAGACCAATAGTTGTCGTAGCAGATACGATGCTGAGGGACTCAGGTGGAGAAGGTAAGTTGATACATTAATAAAACAGCCATATATGATGCATGACCCAGAAAACATAACATCCCAATTAAGGAAGAGACAGCCTAATGTACGAGTTGAGGATCCCAGAAAGCTACAGAGCCTTATTGTGTATGGATGAAGATTGTAGTATTTCTCATTTCTCCTTGACGTGATGTGTTTCTTTTTCTTCCCCAGTGGCAGGAGGGGTTACTCTTGGTCACCCACCCATCCATCTAGACTTTGTGTCAATGACAGGTGGCCATGAGAAATCTGTCTGAGTGACAGATGGAACTAAATCCAGAGGGTTTCTCAGCCCCCACCCATGTGCTCAGAGTGAGGCAGGCAGCCCACACCCCTCCAGGTGCCAGGCCTCATCCCAGGGCCACCAGCCACTATAGTCCCCTCCTACCCTCTGCAGCCTATGTATGTCAAAGGGAAAAAAAAGACAGAAAGCGTGAAGTCACAGGGCAGAATTGGGACTGGAGAAGAAGAAGGAAAGGACAGCAAGGGCTGCTTATCGCCTGCCCACCCCTGCCGAGAGCCAAGCACTGGCTTTCACGGCCCCTTTGCATGTGCTCTCTCCCTCGGCCCTCCCCACACCCTCCCAGGGTGGACACTGAAGCCGAGAGAGGCTACACAATGTGCCCCAGCCCTCGACTAAGGCCTTGGAGGAACCAGGCCAACCCAGGGCAGCCTTTCTGCCAGAGTGAGGGGCAAGGCCACTTGAGAAGTCCATGAGGCAGCCATGCTACCTAAAGAGGAGGAAAAGAAGAGGGGCCAGGGAAGGTGGGCCAGAAAGGTCACCCCCAGTGCAACTGCCCCAGCCTCTCAACAAAACTCCCCATTTCCAGCCCCTCCACACTGTTTTCACCTTCCCTTCACTTCCATTACCAACACGAGCCAGTCCCTTTCGGCGCCATGTTTCCCTTCCTTCACTTCTTGAGAAGGTCTCCTTGCTAGGCGAATGCCAGACAGTGACTTATCCCTCCAGCCTAACTTAAATTTAAACCAAAGCCTTAACAAAAGTCGTGGGGCTTCCAGAGAGTCCTACAAATCAGGATGAGGGTCTTCATACTAAATCACAACTGCCAAAGAAGACCAGTGGGGCCACGGCTGTCATGGTGGGAGGAGCTGGGAGTACATTGGTCTTGCCCAGCGCCACTTCCCTCCCTGTGCAGCCCAGCGACAGGGGCTGCTGAGGTCTTCAGCCTCTCTGGGTGCAGAGCCAGGACCCTCACTGGGGTCCCTGGGCACATGAACCTGTACCCATCAAATCCTACAAGGCTGGGTCCATGCTTCTTTCCATCCTACCTGTGCTCAAGAGTACAGCCCTCTTGAAAGTGGACCTACCCCACCTCTCAGCCCGTGGGCAGAAACACAGCGAAAAACCAATGTGTTTTTTTTTATTATGTTCAATTAGCCAACATATAGTACATCAAATAATGATTGAAAAGAAAATAAAAAAAGAAAATTGCACAGTTAGGAAAATAAAAAGAAAATTACATAGTATTAACACCCAGGTGATCTAATACTGGAGCCCACATTCCTCAATATATGCTTATTGCTTCCAATAAAAGATTTTAAAGTAAAAGAACAAAAATAAAACTTTTTCAGATTGTTTGGGGAAAAAAAAAAAAACCAATGTGGATAAAGCAGGGTGGGTAGAAGGAAACCTAAGAGTTCCTCAAAAGCCTCACGGAACTGATTGTTGTTGCATTCAGCTCACAGAAGTACAGTGAGTGAGTCACCGATTCCAAGGCCAAGAGGCAAAGTTCTTTATGATTAAAAAGCATATGCTGTACAAGGGCAGATATTTCTGGGAGTTATTCTATTTCAGTGAGGGTTTAAGTCTCTCTTCCCTCTCTTTGATGAGTAAGGGAATGAACATGATTATGTCCCAGTTGCTAAAGGAGCCAATCCCCATCTCTCATTTCCCGTCTGACTCACAATTTGGTTCTGGAGTTTTCTGGTTGGTTCCTTTGGACTCAACAGAATAGCTTCTCAAAATGTAGAACAAGCAAACAAAGATTTTGTTCTGTATACATATGCTTTCATGAATACACGGAGAGGAAGAAGCTCATCCAGAAAAACACGGATTTCCAGGCAGTCATCAGTGGATGTCATTGCTGACCATTGTGAGTTCTTGGTCACCTGTGCAGGCCTCAGGACAACAGGCTGTCCCTGGGAAGATTACAGCAAAAAGCCCTCACCCCTGTCCCACTTGTCCCCAGGGCACAGCCTGACAAGAGCCACCCCTCTGCCATGGAAGCAGGAGGGAGTGAGGGGTTCCCTGGGCATGCATGGGACTGCAGGTCTCATCCCCCTGGTACCCGTGAGCCTCACCCATTGCCAGGTGGGCAACACCCAGCTTACTGCCATGTGGATGGAGCGGCTGACACCTAAGGCATGGTCTGAGACCACCCTCCCTTCCCTCTGCCCCACCACATCGTGCAGGGTGGTGAGGGATGCCACCCATGTACCCTTCAGGCCCCACATGCGCTCACCATTTCTGTCCACAGCATTTGCTCCAATCCCATTCGGAGGGATTTACCTGCCCTTGGAGGTGCCTCCCAACAGATGCCACTGCTCTCCTCTGGTTCTTGCCTACGATCAAGCGCATTTCTCTGCCCTCGTGTCCATGGAGCAGAGAGATCAGCAAAGAGAACAAGGTATGCCTGCCGCCATCTGAGAGACAATGTATTGGCAGGGGTGGGCATCGGAGGGCACGGGGAGGCAGAAAGTGGGGTCCTCCATGGAGAGCACACCCATGCACAGTGAGGGGTTTTGTGTGCCTATGGCATATAGATGGGTATGTATGTATAAATGTTATCATTGGAAATAACAGTGTCAAAGACAACTTTTCACTTAAAATACAAAGCAAATGAATAATTCCTACCACACTTAAAGAGCCTTTACTGTTTTCCCCTTTCACATGTATATATATTTTATATGGATATAATTCATCTTAGAGGCAATTTTTTTTAAGTCCCTAGAGCAGGTGTCAGCAAACTATGGCCCACTGCCTGGTTTTGTAAATAAAGTTTTATTGGAACACAGCCACATTCATTCACTGATGTATTATCTGTGGCTATTGCTTTTGCGCTACAAGGGCAAAGTTGAGTAGTAGCCACAGAGACTGTGTGGCCTGACATATTTACTAACATATTTACTAACTAACAGTTTGTGGAAAAACTTTGCCAAGCTCTGCTCTAGAGTAAGCTTTTGAAACAAAACGTTGATATTTTCTTTCAAACTGTTACAACTGTTTCCCACAAATAGTCATTTCCATGCTGCAGACAGGCTCACCAGGCCAGCTGCACAGGCTGTGCACTGCACAATTCCAGGCGACCAGTCAGACACTCATGTGGAGCCTGTCTTCCATCAGTGCGATATGTGTCTTTGCTGTGGAGATGGTGGGATTCTGATTGGAATGGTTGTTGTTTTCTTGTGTTAACTACTGACTAGCTGAGTGAAGAGGGGGAAACTCATCCTCTTGTCACTCCTGTTTCTGGTTTAGACACAGAGTCCCCCAAGAGACTAAAAGACAGGCAGGACTGACGGTTTCAGGGTCCCTGCCTTTGGATGTGGTCTCAGGAAATGCGTGGTGGCTAATCATGCAGCGATGTGAGTCCCAGAAGGAAAAGGAGAGCAGGGTTGCTGCAGCTGTAATGGGAATATCACATCATTTTTCCACACCATTTACAGACATCTCACTTGGGTCACAGAAAGCAACATTTAGCCGTGAAGGCCTGAGAGGCATTTCTGCCTTTTTTGTAGTCTCTCAGCCTTTTGGCCTTTGTGGGTTTCTCAATGCTTACCACAGCCCTTGGGCGATGTGGGGGGCCTTTTTCAGGCCCTGGGATCCCAGCCAGGATCTAGGCCCTTCTGTCCAGAGACTCTCTGCGGTCAGGGAAGGCGAAAGTTCCAGGGCTGGCATCTTTAGTTGCTGAGCAGGGGACTCAGATGCCCAGCCCCCTCCTCACAGAAGGCATTGAGCTTTCTTCCAGGCCTTCCAGATACTGCTTTTTGGTGTTTCAAGGTGAATATGCAGGTGCCCTTCAATAAAAGGATGAAGGTGGAGGGGCTGTCACTTGACTTCACTCAGGGGAGTGTTGCAGAGGTGAGAGTGGTTTCACCTCTCACAACTTACTTTTCCCAAAGGTGAATTTTGGTCCTAGTCCTTGGTTCTGTGTGGCTGTGCCTTGGGCTGCTGCAGCTCCGCCCACTGGGTTACTCCTCAGAGTGGTGGGCGTCCCTGCCTCCACTGTCCTCTTGTGGCCAGCGCTGCACATTGACGTATCCAGGCCCCACGATCCACTGCAGAGCAAGTACTCCAATGCCACCTTCTGCACAAGCAGAAGCAAAGCATGTGTAAGTGGCTCCCACCGGCTGGGTAACTTCTGTGCAGCATGTCAGACCTTCATACATTTGGAGAGAACACAAGGGCTCTGCAGACTTCTAGGCTTTAAGTATTGCTAGCAACATGTCCCCTGTGGCACCCTTGTCAAGCTAGTGACCCTGCTCCCTGTACCTCATATCAGCCTGAAGTTCAGTGGTCCTGCAGCATTTCTTTGGGGGCCAAGGGTTAGTTCAGTAAATGCATGGAAAGCTCCTGTTACATTCAGGTTTGGGGGCCCCAAAGATGATGGCATCCCTGCCTTAGGGCTCTCACTACCTTGTAGGGGAGACAGGCAACCCCACCAAGCCATAGTACAAGGCGGGATATACACCAAGCAGGCATGAGCTGCATTCAGGAAGGGAGCAATTATTCCAGTTTGGAAGAACAGACAGAGAGACTAAGAGAGAGGTGGGTTAGAACTAGTCTTGGAAGCTGTGTGTGATGTCCAGAGGCTGGTAGGGGACTAGGTCTGAGCAGAAGTGCTGGGCTGCTGAACGAGCGTCGCTGTGGTACAGCAAGCATATGCTGTAAGAGTGTGGGCATGGAAAGGCCTGGGCACTGCTGCTTCCTTGCTGTGTGGCACGAGGGTTGCTGTGGGACCTCCCAGCCTACCTCCTGTCTGTCAGCCAGGGCAGTAACACCCACCTCCCCAGATGCTGAACCCGCTCACCTTCCCTGCCCTGCCCTTGATCCCCTCACCCCCACTTAACTATGAAGTGACCATTGCAGGACAGTCCCTCCATGCACTGAAGTCCTCAGTGGCCTTGCGAGTAATCACTAGGAAACAGCATTGCCTATCCTAAGGCAGACCTGTCTCCTGATCCTTCAGTGTTGCTTCAAAGATAAACCTAAAGGTCTTGACTCTATCCCTTCCTGGCCATCGTTAGTGCCCAGTGTCCCACTCAAAAGGATCTGTTGAAGGTGGGAGGAATAGAGAGGACCTGTCAAGGGAGCCATCACCAGAGGAAGCCAACCCCTGGGCTCCTCAGGGGTGCTGTCCTGCTTTCCTGGCCTACAGCAGACACTGCAGGGGCCTCTTTGCAAATACCAGATCCTAGCATTTCAGTTATTACTGTTGCCTGGTAGTTGGGGGTACTGGAGAGAAGCTGAGAGGTCAGGAGCCCATCTAAGGAACAGACTCAGCCTCTCTTCTCAGCCTTTATAATGCCAAGGGAAGTGGAAACAACCACAGAAAGCCATGCTATAAGCCCCCAAGGGAAGATGTGTTCTGAAGAGCACTGGGCTGCAAGGGCCTCACAGGGGAAAGGGGCCACTGCCACCTCTATAACAGGGAGTCCTTCCTGAATTGGGTTGTCCAGGGCTGGCACAGCTGCTCTAAATGTTCTCAGGGATTCAGCTTCCCAGCCTCTCTCTGTTCCACCATTATTATCCTGTGGTTTTATCCTCATGGTCACAAAATGGGTGCTGCCACTCCAGCCATCACATCCAAATACCTTCTCTTCATGAAAATTTAACTTTTCATTTAAGGGTAAACCTTCCCCAAGGACTTGTGCTGGCCTCTTGATAACCAAAACTGAGCTCCACGCCTGCAGTTTCCCAGCTGCAGAGCAGTCTAAGTAGGGAGTACAGCAAAGGAAGGAGGGGGCGAGGTGTTTAGTGGAGTTTGGTGAGCCAGCTCTGAATCAGGGGGCAATGTGATGTTTTAGCAGTTCCATCTGGATTGTGCTCTTTCTTTCGGCAGTGATGAGTACCTTATATCTGGAGAAAGGCAAAAGTACAGAAATGAATTCTTTCCAACTGGGCCCTTATCTGGAAATAAATCACTGTTGGCTGTTGGGCTCTCTATGCCCTAAAAAGCCGTAGTGCATGAGGCTATCAGTGCCCCACTCCATAAAAGAAAACCCATTCTCTTTAAGTGCAGAGAGATAAGCAGGCTGTCCTGCAGCACCACTCAATTCTTTTTAATCTCATGGTGCAGGGGCAGCCACAGGTAAAGGGTGGTGCATGCTCCATGCTGTCCTGCCAGTGGCCAGTGCCCCCACAGGAGGGAGAGGCACTGGGGGTCCTGCTCCAAGCCAGACCCGGGGCCAGGCAGCTGACTAGACGGTCTTGTGCCCCCCACATCTGAATGCCACCTGGCAGTTTCGTGTTCAGAGGCTTTCTCTCCTCAAGCACTGGGCCTGTGCCAGGACCCTCTCGGACAGGAGCGCAGCTCTGGACCCATGGTCTTCCAAACCCTTCTGAACTGAGAACTTGGCCAGGCACTAGGGCTTCTCACTCCATCCTTAAAGAAAGTCTCTGTATCTCTGTGCTTTCAGGCTGCTACTCTGACCCCAGAGAGCACCTTTGTGGAAACAGGAAGATTTTGCAGATGCTAAAGTCACCACCCCAGCTAGCATCCTTGCCCGTAAGGATGGGCAGCTGAGGGAGAGGAGATTTAGGAGATTTAGCAGGAAAACCATCTTTCTCCTCCCTGGCCCTGTCCTGCCATGCCTCTCTTTCCATTCATAGGGCTCCCTGGTGCCTGTTAGAACCCCTTCAGCTGCAGGTAACCAAAACCCAGCTCAGGTGGCGTAGATAGGAAGGATGTTCATTGTCTTCCAACCATCTGGAATCTGGCAGGCCCCATGGGACAAGTGAGGCACTTGTCTAAGCCCCTCTGTCCCACCCTGTAGCCTCCTCACCTTCCATGCAGGACAAGCCACCGCCACCGTCCCCAGCATCAAGCAGGTCCAGTTTGCCCCCAAACACCTGTGTCTGAGAGCATGGCCAGATCCAGGGTAGGAAGTATACACAAAGATCCCAGAGCATCTTGTCCTGGAAGAAAATAAGACATCCTCAGAAACCACCAGGGTGGTGTTAGAAGGATTCCTGGGCTGAGTGGACAAGGCTCCCACAGGATAAGAGGGACAGTGAGTATCATAGCTGGAATGGGCAGAAATATGACAAAGATTCTTCAGTCCACAAATTCATAATGATACTCAGAGAAAGGCTCACTTATCACCTCTGCAGGATGCTTGGTGCCACACATAACTTTGGAAACTGGCAAATAGCTGGAAAGGATCAGCCTGAATCCCGTATTCCCTCAGTGAACTGGTGAGGGGACTTTGCTCTGAGTTGAGGTCTCCCCACGTATCATGAAGGGAGAAGCAACAACATTGTTAAGGGCTGACTTCATATGTTGAAGTCCTAACCCTATTCCTCAGGATGTGACTGTATTTGGAGACTGGGTCTTTTGAGGGGTAAAGTGAGGTCATGTGGATGGACCCTAATCCACCTGACTGGTGTCCTTATAAGAGATTATAAGGACACAGACACACGCAGAGGGAAGGCCACATGAGGACACAGGCAGGAGACAGCCATCCACAAACAAGGAGAGAGGCCTCAGAAGGAAATTCCTGCTGAAACTTTGATCTTGGACTTCTAGCCTCTACAGCCACGAGAAGATATATTCCTGTTTTTCAAGCTATGCAGTCTGTGTTGTTTTGTTATAGCAGCCCAAGCAAACTAATACAGACAGAATGAGCATACCAAAGTCTTCAAGCCCAAGTGAATGGATAAGTCTAAACACAAATCAGCAAATACCATAAAACATGGTTAAAAAAATTTTAAGTGTATTTTCAGAGTTTATTGGGAGCAACTAACAGTTGTGCTTATTCTCAGATCTCTTGGAATCTCTTTCCCATGTGAGACCTTGACCCATCAGCAGTGTCCCAGATGTTTATAGATCTTTTCCTCCCAGGCCACCTACCTGGAAGGTGAAACCCAGCTCTGATCCCCTACCCCGCCCCCTCTCCTCACACACACACACACACACACACACACACACTGCCCTGCGGGGTGCCCAGCTGGGTGCCTGGGTGGAGACATTACAAAGCTTATGACTCACTTCTGCTTCCACTGAGGACCAGTCAGATTCAATGACATCTTACTTTGGCTTCCAACCCAGAACCAGAGCTAATGGGAAATAAACAGTGGAGCGGAAGGTGCCTTGCACACCTCTGACCTGCCCCCTCCCCATAGAACCGCCATGTCCAGGATGAGGGCATGTCGGAGCTGGGAAGAAGGTCAGCTGGCCCAAAGCACCCGCTGTGCCCCACACAGGAGGGACTCGCACAAGTCACCTGGCCCAACCAGCAGATGGGGCTTGAACTAGATGTCCTGACTCCTACCTGGGACTTCTTCAAACTCTGTTTGAAATGTTTTTTAAAGGTGAAGAAAAGGAGAAAGAAAATGCCTACTGGGACTTTTATAGAAGGTAGAAAGGAAAATGCCTGCTCACTGGTGAGAGACCAAAGTGTGCTTCTGCCAATCTTCTGTGGTCTTGGTCCCCGGGAGGAGGCCAGAGGGAGAGATATGGCCTAGGGTATCCCCCCCAGTTTCCTCTCCTGTCCCCTCACCGTAAGGCCTGTCTCTTCCCACAGCCTGAACCCAATGCTGGGGGCAGAGAGGTTCTCTCTCACATCACACGTGGCTGCCAAACAGATGCCAACCAGAGTCAGGTGCATGGAGCAAGGGCAGCGTCAGCAGGAAGACCTAGCCATGACCTGCTCCCCACTTGCAAGCCGTGCATTACGCCTCTCTTTGGAACTTCCTTTGCTCTGTCCTGATATCCTTCCTGACTAGAGTGTTATGACCAATAACTGAAGGATTTGATTGCCCCAGGGCAATTCAGATAGTCAGCTGTCGCTCAGTACATCTGGGTGAGCATTGACTGTGCAAATGCTACGTGGGAGGTGCAGTGATCAAGCAGCACCTACCCTCAGCGTGTGCACAGTCACATGGAGAGGAACCTTGAGACCAAGAGGACCCCAGGGATTCAGCTCAGAGAGGAGAGATGAAGGTGCCGCCCAGCGGAGGTGGCATTTCGCAGAACAAACCATGTGGCAAGCCCAGCAGAGCCCACTTTAAGCAGGGATATGCACTGGCTAGCCCTGGCCCTGCCAAGAAGCCCCCTTAGCCCCACGGAGGAGGCCCAGGTGTCCAGAGCTGAGAATGAATTGATGTGTGCTCTGGAAGGCTGAGGATGAGAGGGCATCGCTAAGTGGAGAAGAGAAGGGGAGGGCGCCTGGTGTATACAGAGCCCAAGAGACCATTCAAAGAGCAGAACCTCTGGGTTCAGTTTATCCAGTCTGGACATTTCTGGTTCAGTTCGTCGGCATCACCTTCTTGACCAACAGATGGTGCATCCATCAGTAGTTGACTAAGTGTAGATGAGCTCCCTGGCCCCTCAATACCCAAATGCCTGTGTGGAGGGATCCTAGGGCCCATTATAACTGATGGTGGACTTTTCAAAAAGTAATTTTCTGCAAGCTCTAGTTGAAGCATGGCCCAGCAGGTATTTGGAATGTGGCTAATCCTCACAACTCCACCCCAGGGAAAGAGGGCAACCCACTGGTGGTCCCACAGAGCAAAGGGCAGGACTGCCACCTACATGTTTGAGGGAATGAAAGCCCTGCCATGGGTTCCAGGCATTCTGAGAGCCAGATCTGGCCCATGGTCAGGGGGCAGGCTGTGTGTCCTGCACAACCCTGTGGACCTGAGCTGCATGGATGTTCTTCAACAAATATTCCCTGAGAATGTTTATATGATGGCACACCTTCCAGGAACTTGTGACTGGGACAGTTAAATGGGCTAACCTGGTATGACTACCTGGGGTTGGATTCCTTTCTCACCAGGTGACCTGGGCTCCTACAGAGATGGCTGAGAGGCAGCCACTATGAACTCCAATGCCAGGTGCCCCAAATTCAGGCACCAGTGTCCCCAGCCTGGAGGAGAGCCCAGGGCCAGCATTGATGGGGCTCTTTGTCATGCCCCCAGTGTCCCCTCATGCCACGCAGGATGCTGGAGCAATGAAACAAAGTCCCAGCCTGTGCCCTCGAGTCACATGGCATCTCAGTGAGGAGAAGGACGTGGAAACCACATTGACACTGCAGTTTCCAGCATGAGATCAATGTAGAAGGCTCACAGACCATAGTGGGGCTGGAAGCTCAGGAGCAAGCGGCCCAGACTGCAGTCTGAGTCGGCTGGGAGGTGGGAGATGGGAGATTGGGAAGGCCAAGCTCCAGGACACCTGCTGGTCCCCCCACTGTCGAGTGTGGTTATCACACAGCCACCATGGTGCCCTGCCTCACACAAAGGGCACCTTGTGGAGGGTGCTCCCCAAGACCTCCCAGCACCCCAGGACAGAAGCCAACAGATACAGTCATCACAGGCCCCAGCGGGCAGCCATCTTGTCCTTGTGTCTCAGGAACAATGTTCTAGGAGCCTCAAAATCAGGAAAAAAATGTATTCTAGGCTGTGACATGGGGTTCCTTTCTTCCCATCACGCCTTTCCTCCTGCTTGGCCCAGCATGTCTCATCTGTGTGTGCAAGCTCCTGAAGGCTTAAAAATGCAAAAGGCATTCGTTAAACCTCCTATCTGTCTTCCCTGTTGAAAGGTTCTGCTCTTAGCTCTTTCTGCCTCACCTGGGCCGCTCCTCACCCACTGCTGAGGTCAGCTGCCTTCAAATGCAAGAGTCTTCCTGTGTCCTGCAGACCAGGGTTGTTCTTGGGGAGAAACAAGGGCTTGCATAGGGAAGGTTGGGGGCTGGAGAGATTGGTCAGGTGTGGGCAAGTTGAGTGTGCGAGGCTTTTCCAATCCATTTTAAGACTTTTAAAATAAAAATGATGTGTCCTTTCTTGGTAGCTTCCATATCCATGCTTTCTCCAAGAGAGGATGTTAGTCCTTTGCCCCCGACACCCTGGGCCCTGGTCTTTCAGCTTGCAGGGAGGATCCTCTGGGGCCCACGGGCATAACATCTGTGGGCTTCCCTGCCACCACATGTTCAAATGACTCTGTAAAATTCTCATTGGGGCTGGCTCTGCACCCCATAGTCACACCAGGACTTGCATGCACTTCCTGGGTGCAGGTGCCATTCTAGGTCCTTGCCAAGGACAACTATTAACTCCCCCCCCAATTTCTATCCACACCTGACAGAGGAGGAAACTGAGGAAGGGTGGACCATCCCTGCTCCCCAGGGAGCAGTTGTAATTGATGAAGGGTTGCTAGGACAGGTTGGATGGTGTGGCTTCCAAAAAGGAGAGTTGACCAAAGAGGGTGGTCATCGGGGAACATGCACCTCCCAGAGAGGGGGGTACAGGAAGTGGTACCCCAAATCAAATCTTGCTTGAGATAAACCAGCATCTGGCACCTGGCAACTTGGGGCTATTCTTTTTTTAATAATCAATATATAAGGTAATTATTTAAATAGTTTTTTTCCTCCTAAGTGCAAACAACCTGAGGGCCACAGAGAATTCAAGGAACTCTGCCCTTGTCCCTTCAGGTCTCCCACTCAGACTACCTAGAAAGCATTATACTGCAGTCTCTAAAAATCCCACTGGTCACAGATGGAGGGGGGATGCCAATGTGAATAAGGACATGGGCAGCGATGCTCATACAGCCATCAGTCAGCTCCAGACAACTAAGACCAATGTTTACAGATTTTGCTGTTCATTTACTGGAAACAAAGACTCAGTACACCCCAAAATGTGATATTTGCAGGAAAAAAGTGTTTGCAAAGAGCAGCTTGAAACTTTATCTCTTGCCACTTAGAAACAATATACCGTATTTATAAAAATGAGTCATTTGGGGATTTTGTGGAGCCAAACAGAATAACCCCACATAACAGTTCATGAAAGCAGTTTTTAATCTGTATTCGATGCACAGCTCATAGTTAAATTCCGTGTCAATCTATATTTCATTATTGCCCAAACCAAATAGAGTCTAACATTTCCTTTCCAATCTATCTGACAACAAACCTATGCTTTTTCTTACAGGATTGGTCTATAATAAACAGCACCCATCTCTTGTTAAGTAAAAATTTCTCTTCACATGTTATGACTATTAAGTATCCCATTTAAATGAATTTTATAATATAATTTTGTAAATATAGTAATCCAAAATAAAGTGATTTTGACTCAGTCACTTTATCATATTCCAAATAAATTGGCCCATCTGTGTACCTGTCTCTACAATAATGGAGAAAATATGGAACAACCCACCAGTTATAGGACATTATAAGAATCAAATAAATTTACAGTAGCAAGAAGGCTTTAGAAACCAGAAGGTGCCTAAGAAATGCAAATTACCTTCATTGTCTTTGCAATTAGCCTCCCTTCTCTTTAACCACTTTCTCAATTTGCAGATTACCACTGGAAGATAAAGCTTAGGGTAGGAGGAAAAAGCACAGCTTTGCTTTCCCCCTGTGGTCTGCAGCCAGCCTCACTGAACTGCGAGCCACGTTCCTTTGCTGCTCTTCCTAAAGCCCAGAGCTCAGCCCCCTAGAAGGAAGCCCCTGTCTGCAAAGGCTCCTTGTTACAGAGAAAGAGGAAGAAGAACTGGTGGGGGGAGCATCTAGAATTTTAGCTCAGACCCCTGCACCCCAGGGTCTGGGGACTAGACAAGGGCCATTGTTTTTAACATTGGTTCTTGACCCGCAAACCCTGCAAAGAGCCTCCAGGTAGCCAGGATCTGCAGGAAGGATTTCAAGGCTATGGAGCTCTGTCCTTGGCTTCCAAAGGGATACTAGCTACAGTCAACTGTGTGGGAAAAACTGGCTGAGGGTTTTTGATTAGAAATCCCGAGGGCCTAGAGAGCCAAGAAAGCAGGAATGTGCCCTGATGTCATCTCCCCCCTGATGAGCCCTACCCTGTCCCCTCCTGAGCTCCACAGCAGGCCAGACACCTGGCTCCCCAGCCATGCCTTCCATGGCACATGAAGAGCACTCCCCCAGGAGCATACCAGCCACCATTTCCCTTGACTCCTGAATCAGCCCCAGCCCCATCTGCAAATCACGTTGCAGGCCTCTCCATCAGGCTGCACTGGGCCCTTTGTGGACCTACAGGTACTATGTGTGGTCCTTGGGCATGTGTTGCTGGAACACTGCTCCCCACCCAACCCCCCTCAGAAGAGGGGAGAGAAGCAAAGCATGGGGCACCTGTCTATCTTGTCCTTCTGGACGTGGGGAGCAAGCTTTTTGGTCAGCCAGCATGACAGCATGAGAAGACCCTGAGGTCCATGTCTGGTGCATGCACCAAGGACACTCACTGGGGACTGAAACTGTCACCACCCACCCTGGGTGTTCAGGAGCCCAGAGGTTGAGCTTCCTTAGCCTGAGCATTTCTTTGGCAGTACAATTCCCTGAATTCCAATCTGCATTTTTTCCAGTTTTGTCTGAGTCCATTCAGGCTGCTATAAAAAAGTACCACAGACCGAGTGGCTTAAACAAAAGAAATGTTATCTCTCACAATTCTAAGATTGGAAGTGCAAGATCACGGCCCTAGCAGATCCCATGTCAGGTGAGGAACCTCTTCCTGGTTTGCAGGTGGCTGCCTTCTCTTGTACTCACATGGCAGAGAGAGAGAGACAGAGACAGAAAGCATGCTCTCTTGTGTCTCTTCTTACAAGGGCACTGATCCCAGTTATAGGGGCTCCACCCTTATGACCTAATCACCTCCCAGAGGCTCCATCTACAAATACCATCACATTAGGAGTTAAGTTCCAATATATGAATTTGGGAGGACATATTCAGTCTATAGCAAGTTTATTCCATAGACTACTGACCAAGCCAAAGACCATATCTACGTATAAACGTTAAGCTGGAGAATTTGTGTCTGTGACCTGTGAACTTGGTACCCTGCCCAGCTCCATCTTCAGGGGGCTGGCATCTGCCTTAAGGGCAGGATATCACCTACCATCTGACACAGCCCCTTTTATCCCTAAAGGGAGTTGTACAGGAGAGACCCCAGCACCCCAGGCAGAGGCCAGGCCATATCTCCCACTCATCCTCTACTTTCCAACACGCTACCTTTAGCCTGAGCTCATCATGTAACCCATGACCGGAAAGCAACAAGCAATAGCCAGCAATACAATCATCTTATGATTGTTTTATGTGTTTGTTTTATGTTCCTAGCATTACAGCCTTGGTTGGCAGAGCTCTGTGTCCACAGAAACAATGGGTGACTGCTCACCTGTGCATCTTGGACCTGCTTCACAGAGGCAAAGACTTTTTGTCCCCAAGCAGTGGGATTCTCACTCCCCATGTCCCTCCTCCCTTCAAAGTGCCACATCATAGGAACCAGATTCCATCTCAGGAGGATATGGGCTGCAAGTAAGAGAAAACACTCACAATGACACAAAGAATAAAGAAGTTTAGAGTCTCATGTAATGAGAAATCTGATGACCAGCAGTCAATTGATTTGGGACCTGACACTCATCAAAGACCTGGGCCCTTTCTGTCTATCCACTCTCCTTGGCTTGTTGCCTTTTGTCCTGTAATTGTCCTTCATTGGTCATATGACTGTTGTAGCTCCAAGCATTATATCCTCACGTAAAACATGGAGAGGTCAGAAAAGAGCCTGGCCCTCCTTTGTGTTGCTTTTAACTAGGAATCTTCCAGCTGACTTCCTCTTACATCTCATTGAGCAGATTTTGTTCCAGACTTTGTCTCAGAAGTCACAGACAAGAGGAAAATGAATCAACCATGAATGCCTTAGAGCCATCCTGACCCATCCTGATAGTCCCAGGAGGTGGGGTCTGCGAGTGAGGACAAAGGGCTGCACTCCCCCATGGCCCTCAAAAATTTCTGCATCTCCCAAGGCATTTTCAAGAGTCCTCCACCATAGCGAGATACCTCTTAGATGGGGGATTTATCACACTTTGCTTTTCATTTTGCCTGTTCCCAAACCCTGCCCCCCATACACTACCTCCTTTGACTTTCACAAAACCCTGAAGTTTAGTGAAAGTGGGACAAAGGTCATCCCCAGTCCTGCTCCCTCTCTTGACCCACTCAGTAGGGCTGTGTGGTGAACTGAAGTCCTGGGCTCCTTTCTGCTACAGCTCACAGGTTTTTACACTGGGTTTGGTAGATGGGCTTCAGAGATACACTGACCCAGCTGAAGCTATTCACAAAATTGTGAACATGCATATCAGATAGAAGCACTCAGTAAGTAGAAAAGTCAATTTATATATATGTAAGTTTATATGTGTGTGTGTGTGTATATATATATATATATATTTATAAATGTTGCAGACATACCTGAACCATTTTAACTGAAAGCACAAATGTACCTTATTCCTCAGCTTCATGCTCAGAGGTGAAGGACAGGGACTCTGAAATCCAGTAGCCTGAGTTAAAATCCTGGTTTGGTAACTACCTGGATGACAGGATAGGACGCTTAGTGCCTCTGGGCTTCCATTTCCTCTTCTGCAAGGTGGCTCCACAGATCATTGGGATCACATGAGTCAACTCCATGTAGAATGTGCACAGTAAGCACTAGACACCTTTTGTTGTTACCGTCTTTCTAGTGTTGTTTGTTTTTGCAGGTGTCATACCTCTAATGTGCCTGCTACCAGTTCCCCTTTAACTTCTTTCAAATGAAGCGAAGCCCATGCAAAGTGTAAACTCTCCTGGGCTCTTACAGTGATTATTTCCAGTCTTCCTTGGCTCTCTCTTTCACACAGTGGTGTACCAGGATGGGTCAGTGGGAGCACCCAGTCCCAGGGTATACAGTAAGGAGGGGCACTGTCTAGAGAGAATTTTAAAACAATAATAAAACCAACTCAAAGTTGGAATGCTTTGCATCATCACCATGGCCTACAATTCTAAACAATATTGGTGCTAGAAACCCTCCCCATTGGGACAGTCTGTTCCCACTGCCCCACCCGTGGTCTCCAGTGCCTCCTACCTACACATAGTTCAGCTTGCCTTCTAAGAATCCATTTGATTTTCTTAGAAAGCCTTCATGGGCACTTAATGTGCCAAGTACCTGAACTGTATAATGATAGCAGCAGTGTGGCCAGGCTAGACTGGAAGGGACAGACACAGCATGGTGTGCTCACAGTGACACAGCACCATCCACCAAGGGCCTGAACAGGCAACACTAGGGGCAGCCTGCTCCCCAGGATTAGAGTCCTTGGTGGGACCACATGTGACCAGAGAAAATGGACAACTTCCTGGTAACCTGAGGTCCGTCCACTAAGAGAGTTTCTTCAGAAAAGTTCTGTAGGAAAGAAACCTTTGCCCCATCAGAAACCAGTGGGCAGTTTGGAGTGTGAGGCTATGGGTGGCTCATCCACCAGGAACTAACCCCTTTCCTTGTAGTAGTCAGAGGTAAAGGACTGCCATTGCTTTGCAGATCAAGGTTTCATGAAGTAAATCCTAATAAAGTGGGTCTGATTTCTCCCAGAGGTACAAGAATGCAAAGTCCTTGTCCACCTAGGGACTCTACAGCAGGCTAACCAGAGACTGTTCACAGAGAACAGAGCTGTGGCTGTGGTGGGAGGTGGGAGCAGGGAGAGAAAGGGGACAATGAAGATTGCTTTTTGGAGGGTCTCTGTTCTTCATCATTCAGATCCTGAACATCTTGAAGCCAGACATGATATCTTATTCATCTTTGTGTCTCTAGCTTCAAGACACCTGAGAGGTATTTAATAAATGTTGAATGAATAAAGAATGAATAAGATTAGATGTTCCCAATGAACTAACCTTAGGTAATTCAGAGAAAGGCAGTGTGACATTATAATAGAAAAAAAAAAAAACTGTACATTGTGGAGTAAGGCAGACCTACATTTAAATCACAACTTTAACTTTGGCATGGGCAAGTTATTTATGTACCAGAGCCTTCATTTCCTCTTCTGGAAAACTGGAACAAGAATCCTTTAACTGGTGAAAGAATTTTAAGTAATGAATATAGAGCTCCTGACATAGTGCCTGGTACTGATTGAGGGTTAGACACACAGATCAATGGTATAGAATATAGAACCCAGAAATAACACCACACAAATATACTCAGCTGATTTTTGGCAAAGGAACAAAGTCAATTCAATGGAGGATGGAGAGTCTTTTCCACAAATGGTGATAAAGCAATTGGACATCCGTAAGCAAAAATATGAACCTGCATCTGAGTTTAATAATACAAAAATTAACTCAAAATGAATCATAGAATAAATATAAAATGTACAACTATAAAACTTCAAAGAAAATATGAGGACCCAGGGTTAGGCAAAGAGCTCTTAGCCATGACACAAAAGCATGATCCAAAAAAAGGAAAAACATGAATTGGACCTCTGTTCCACAAAAAAAAAAAAAAAAAAAATACAAATGAACAAAACAACAACTATTAAGAAGTGAAAAGACAAGCTATAGAGTGGGAGAAACTATTTTAAAACCCCATATCAACAAAGGATTTGTATCTAAAGTATACAATGAACTATCAAAATTCAACAGTAAAGAATAACAAACAATCCAAATTAAAAAATGGAGAAAAGCCATGAACAGACATATCACCGAAAAGGAGATACAGATGGCAAATAAGCACATAGAAGGATGTTCAGCATTAGAACCACAATGAGCTATCACTACACACCTATCAGAATGACTAAAATTTTAAAAAGTGATAATAACAAATGCTGGAGAGGATGTGGAGCAACCAAATCTCTCATATGTTGCTGGTAGGGATGTAAAACTCTAGAAAACAGTTTGGCAGTTTCTTAGGAGACTACATATCACTTACCATATGACCCAGACATAGAAGAAAAAAAATTGTATCCCAAAGAAATGAAAATTTATGATCACACCAAAGCGTATACACAAATGTTTGTAGTAGCTTTATTGGTAATAGCCCAAAACTGGAAACAACCCAAATGTCTTTCCTGGGGAAAAAAAAAATGTCTTTCCTGGGTGAATGGTTAAAGAAATTATGGTACATCCATACTGTGGAATCCTGCTCAGCAGTGCAGAGAAATGAATATGATACAGGCAGTGACTTGGGTGGATCTCAAAGGAATTATGGTGAATTAAAAAAGTCAATCCCAAAAGATTACATAGTATATGATGCCAGTTACGTAGAATCCTTGAAATGGCCAAACTATAAAGATGGAGTACAGATGAGTGGTTCTCTTAGTCATCGATCTCCAGAGAAGCAGAACCAGTAGGATATACACAGATATATATAAGAAGAGATTTATTTTAGGAATTGGCTCACACAATTCTGGAGGCCAAGAAGTCTCACCATCTGCCTGCCATCTGCAAGCTGGAGAACCAGGAAAGCCAGGGGTATATTTCAGTTCTGAGTCCAAAGGCCCAAGAAGTGGGGGCCACTGGTACAATTTCCCATTGGAGTCTGAAGGCCCAAGAACCAGTAGCATCAATGTCCAAGGGCAGGAGAAGCTGGATATCCCAGCTCAAGCAAAAGAGCAAATTCCTCCTTCCTCCACTTTTTGTTCTGAGTCCTGAATGATGGATGATGCCTGTTCACACTGGTGAGGATGATCTTCTTTTCTCAGTCTACCAATTCAAATCCTAATCTCCTCTAGAAATACGCTAAATATGTTTTACTAGCTATCTGGGCACCCCTTAACCCAGTCAAGTTGACATATAAAATCATCCGTCACAGTGGTGGACAAGGATTAGGAACAGGAATGAAGTGCTGAAAGGAAGTTGGTGTGTTCATGAAAGGGTAGCACGAGGGACCCTTGTAGTGATGCAATCATTCTGTATCTTGATTGAGAGCATTACACAAATCTACACATGTGATAAAATTGCATAGAACCAAATACACATACACACACACAAATGAATGCATGGAAAATTTATACAATCTGAATTGTAGAGAAAGACAATTGCAGAGAAATGGAGTGTACCAAGGTCTATATCCTGGCTGTGGTATTGTACTCCAGTTATACAAGATGTTAGCTTGGAGGCACCTAGGGGTTGGGTACACAGGATCTCTCTGCATTATTTCTTACAACTCCATTTAAATCTACAATCATCTAACAATGAAAAGTTCAACATTCTAAAATGTGGTCTTAAGGTATGATAAACGTGTACTGACCAGCAGGAATATTAACAGCTTAAGATCATTTAAAAGCCTAGTCTACCATTTATCCTAACTTCTTAAAATATGAATTTGGATAATCTTTTGTTGTTTTTTATGTGTCTTTTCCAAGAAACAGCTTTTGATTTCACTGATTTGTCTATTTCTCTTTTTAGTTTCATTGATTTCTGCTCTAATCTTTATTATTTCCCTCCTCCCCACCTTGAGTTTAATTTGCTTTTTTTTTTTTAGCTTCTTAAAGCAGAAATTTGGATTACAAACTGGGAACTTTTCTTCTTATCTAATATAAGCATTTTAGTTGCATAAATTTTCCCCTAAGCACAGATTAGTTACATCACACAAATTTTGATATGTTGTATTTCCATTTCATTGTGTTCAAACTATTTTTGTAATTTCCTTTGAGACTTCCTCTTTGACCCGTGGATTATTTAGAAGCATGTTGTTTAAGTTCCAAATAGTTGAGGAGTCTCCAAATATCTTCTGTTATATGTTTATCGTTTTATTTAGTAATGGTCTGAGAACAAACTTTTTATGATTTCTATTCTTTTAAATTTGTAAGGTGGGCTAAGAATGTGTTCTATCTTGGTGAATATTTCATGTACCCTTGAAAATAATGTGTTCTGCTCTTGTTGCATTTTATAAATGTCAATTCATTGAAGTTCTCTGATGATGTTCAGGTCTTCTGCATCCTTGCTGATATTCTATCTACTTATTCTGTCAATTACTAAGAGAAAAATGATGAAGTCTCTAACCATAATGGATTTGTCTGTTTCTCCTTTCATTTTTGTTAATATTTAGCTTTTAGTACTCTGAAGCTCTGTCATTAAGAGCATGCACACATGTAGGACTGTGATGTTTTCTTGGAGAATTGGGCCTATATCATTACATAATGTTTCTCTATATCTTTGGTAACAGTCCTGGTTCTGGAGTCTACTTCGTCTGACATTAACAGAGTCACTCTAGCTTTTTTATACTTAGTGAATATCTTTTAACCTACCTGTGTCTTCATATTTATTTATTTTTCCTTTTTTTTTGTTATTTTATTTAAATTCAATTAGCCAACATATAGTACATCATTAGTTTTTCTGTCTTTATATTTAAAATGAATTTCTTGTAGTCAGTAGAATTGAGTATTGCTTTTTCTATCCATTCTGACAATTTTGCTTTTATATTGGTATTTTTTGACTATTGACATTTAATGGTAATAATCATATGGTTGGATAAGTGAGTTTTGGGTTAAATGAGTTTCTTAATGGCTCCTTTTTATCTCCACTATTGACTTACTATGCCTCTATTTTTCATTATTAGTGATTTCCCTAGAGTTTACAATAAACATCTTTAATTAATTAGATTCTATTTTCCAGTCATATTCTACTTCATGTATTGTATAAGGATCTTATGACAGTTTATTCCCAATCCCCCCCTCCCATCCTTTGTGCCATTACCGTCAAGCATTTTACTTTTACATATGCTGTAAACACATAATACACTGCATCTCTCTTTACCTTTTAGTCTCTTAGAACAATTGAAAGGAAGAAAAATGAGTTTAATTTTCATATTCATTTATTCCACTTCTTTTACTTTTCATTTTGTTATGTAAAATCCAGGTTTCTACTGATAGCATATTCCTTCCCCTTAAACAATTTCCAATTTCTTTTAATATTTCCTAGTGCAATATATATACATTTTTTTTTTAGTGCAGTTCTGTAGGCAATTAATTTTTTTATTTTTGTTTGAGAAAGTATGTCTCCTTCATGTTTCAGAGATATTTTTTCTGGGTATAGAATTATGGATTAGCAGTTTTTTATTTCAGTGCTTTAAAGATGTCACTCTATTGTCTTCTGGCTTACCTGTTTTATCATGAAAAGTCTGCTGTGTTTCTTATCTTTGTTTCTCTGTATGTAATGTGTCTTTTTCCTCTTGCTGCCTTTATGATTTTGTCTTTGGTTTTAAACAGCTTAAATATTCTAAGTGTAGGGATATTTTTGGTGGTGTTGGTGGTGGTATTGTTTTCCTGCTTGGTTTTTCCTTAGCTTCTTGGCTCTATGGTGGTATTTGTCATTCACAGTGGAAATGTTTGTCAGCCATTATTTCTTTAAATATCCCTTATCTTGGGTTCTCTCTGGGATTATACTTACACAGATCTTAGGCTGTCTGGTATTGCCCCACACCTCTAGGGTATTCTGTTGTGCATCCCCCCTGCCCAACTCTTTTTTTTCTTTCTGTGTTTCAATTTGGGTAACTTCTATTGACACATCTTGATGTTCACAGACTCTTTTCTCAGTTGTGTAAAGTGTACTGATCAGCCCCTTGAAGTCATTCTTCATCTCTCTTACTGTGTTTTTTCATTTCTAACATTTCTATTTGATTCTTTCTTGTAAATTTCTTCTCTCTGCTGGAGAGAAATTAATCATCAAGTCTTGCATGGTATCCCCTTTTCTATTAGAGTATTCAACTTATTAATCAATTATTCTGAATTCCATGTCTGAGAGTTTCAATACCTGTATCATATCTGAGTCTTGTTCTGTCAAATGCTTTGTCTCTTGTCAACATATTGGGGAAGAGGGGGTTCTTGTCTTTTCTTATGCTAGCAGTTTTCTCTTGAAAGCCAGACATCTTGAGTAGGACAGTAAAGACTAAGGTACATCATTTTGATTCTTGGAACTAAGTGTGCCTTACCTTTTGCTAGGTCTTTAGTGTGGGGTTTACATCAGTCTAGTCAGGACCTGAGGTTGGTTTTGGTTTCATTGCTGCTTTGGTTACCCTTAGTGCACTCAGCCTTCAGATTTCACTAGTGATATGTTGTATTTTGCTAGAAGGTTTTTCTCGCTGTTTGCTGCACCCTTCCTTCAAACTCTTGTCCCTCTTCTGCTATTATTTGCAGCTTGTTAGCCTGGGTGTGAAAATGGGAGCAGGAAGAGGGATGTTTTTGTTAATCTAATTAAGCTTCCGTCTTAGGCAGGTATTGTGTCCCTGGATCTTGAAAAGGGAATGACCTCCCCCAGCTGTAGTTCTGGGCTCAGCGTGTGTTCCTGCCCCTCCCCCCTCACCCAGGGAAAAAGAGGGTTTGTTTTTTTTTTCTTATTTCCTCCTTCCACCTCAAGCTTTACTGGGGAAAGACCCCAGTGCTCTAAGGCCAACAGTGTTTGTTGCCCTGCCCTCCCAACTTAAGCTTTTGTTCTTTAGTATAGATAGGAGATAGAAAGATCTATGAAGGACACTTTCTCTGAATTCTTGCCAATCTTTTTATGAGCACCAGGTTGAGTCCCATGAAAAGGGGTCTACAAGTACATTTGAATTTCCCTTATATCTGTAGCCCCCAGGGTTCTAAGTATTCTTTCACTAGGCTACATTGTTCCTTTACCAATTTATCAACAATTTTTAGCTGAATTCTTTTTACTGCAGTCCCACTGAATCTGCCCCAGTGAAAGTCATGTCCATTTCTCCTTTATGCACCCAGCTGTCCTTAGATTTGGAGTTAGCTGGTTCCCCTGGGACTTCTGCTCTCTAATGGGTTAAAGGAAAGTTGTGTATCTGCAGTTTGTCTAGCTTGTTGTTATTGTTGTAATGATAGCACCACACTCTCCCGGAAACAGAAACCAGAAGTGTCCATTCATTTTTGGAAAATAAGTACTGAAAATATGTCCAGGCTGGTTTGAGATGGTGTCTGTATGTTTTCAGGTTAAAAGATAGGAGATCCTTTTCAAGGAAAGAATTTGCTGGCTTATTTTGAAAAGCATTTGCTGTTCCTGACACTGCCACCAGAGGGCAAGCCATCACATCACTACATATCTCACAGGGTGAGGCCAGGTTTCCAATTGGGAAAAGTCAATGTGTAAAGTGGGAAGCAGAGGCATCCAAAGCAGCTAATGCTTGCAGGTAGGGCCTGTTCTCAAGGCCCTCCTGGACTGTGCAGCTACGGATTGGGCTCTCGGTCCCTCCAGCCCTGGCCCTCGCCCACATGCCCTAGCTGTACGCTCTGCAGAGAAGATGCCTTTTGTGTTGCAATGTCCCTAGAACCTCTCTGAGTACCTGACCCCTACCCCACTAACATTCGTGCTGAGAAGCTGCCAAGACCCTGCTAGGTGGTCAGGCTCTAGCAACTTCAGTTGAGTCCAACCTTCTGCTCAGCAGGGGACAGCCCAGGGAGTCAGTTCCAATCCAACCATTGAGGATAAAAATTCCCAGGAGCCCCATGGTAGGGAGTTGAGGCTGAGGGGCATGTAGATCTGTACTACTTTAGTTGGTTTACCTGGAACAAACAAACCAAAATCGTAGTGAGAAAAGTTTGGTTCTCATGCAAATAAAGTCTAGAACAGGTGTTCCTGATTGGCAAGCAGACCTTCTCCAAGTGGGGAAGTCAGAAGGTCACCCCTGCCATCTTTTCAGCATACAGGAGGATGGGGAGGGGTGTGGGGAGAAGGCCGCCCACACCTAACCACACTGCCCAGCACCTCCCACGGTGCTTCTGCTCTCATGCCATCCATGCAGCCAGGCACCTGTTAAGTGCTGGGGGCTGGGCAGACACCTCCCAGTAGCACTCCTCCCCTGGGAAGGGAGTGGACAGCCATTCCCAAATTGCCCAAGTTGTACCCACAGTGATTACTTCAAACAGATTACTGCTCTAGGATAATGTTTTCCAAATTCGCATGATTTTAAAAACCACAGAGGATGCTTAATTAAAATATAGTCCTTGGCTCCTTTTCCTGGACACTCTGGTTTGGCCATCTGGATGGGGGCCTGGAAATCAGTGCTTTATCAAGCACCCCAGGGAGCTGTGCTGCCCTAGCAAGTGTCTACAGAAGGATCCACTGCCATCCCCACCCCTTCCCAGTGGATGGGAAGCCAGGCCAACTCTCTCTCTGCCTTTGTGTTGAGCTGTGGAACTGTCGGACAGGCTTCTGGGCAGGCCCAAGGGAGGCAGGTCCTGAACCAGCCCTGCAGCCCTCCTCCCTGAGTGTGACTACCCTGCAGTCAGCCCTGGGAGGGGCAGCCTGTGTGTCATGGCCATGTCAAGGCAGAACCCAGTTGCCCTTGACCAACCAAACCAGAGCACAGTACTGCCAGTCCCCAGCCACTTTAAACAGAAACACTGCCCCCCCGCCCCAGCAAAGTAGTGTTTCCTTTATATCGTAGTAGAGGATTATTTGTGCTCGTATTTTCTCCTTAGCAACACTGGAGGGCAGCAGTGAGTCGGCGTTTGCAATTTTTTTATTAGAAAGTCCACTTTTAATGGTATTCAGTCACAGATTTTATTTACTTATTTGCCTTTTTGTTCTTGCCGTGACACCCTTGCCATGAATTATGGGAAATGACACCAGGCTCATGGCCACCAAGGGGGGGGCGGGGGGGGGGACAGAGTGAGGAGGCGGAGGTAGGGTAAACCCAGGGGAGGAGCAAGCTGTTCAAGCTGTTCTGTTCTCACTGGGCACTGGGTCCCACAGCAGCTCGGAAGCTTCTAGCAGATCCAGGCAAACCCTGTGAACACCCCACTCCGCCCCAGCCTTTCTGAGATGCGCCAAGACTTCCCCCAGGTGGGCGTTTCCCTCAGGAGTGTTTGTGGTGAATGGGTCCCTGGGTGAGGTCTCTCCTCGCTGCAGTTCCCGCCTACACGTAACTTCCTCGGAAGCCGCTCCGACCCGCCCTAGAAGGGCTTGCCCTAGCTCCCCTCGAGTCTGCTGTTTACTTTGCAGGGTACTTAACACCACCAGAGATTATGAGATTTTGTTGTTGCTACCAGTGAGCTCCCTGTGGGAGGTCCCACCCACCCCCCCTCCCCGAACTGATGCAGAATTATTGAATGAGCTCACAAATGAGCAGATGGGCAGGCAGCCCTTACTTGCCTAATTTGTACACCGTGAGGTGACCAAGAGCCCGGCTTGGGTCCTTCCTCCGAAATTACAGAAACAGCCACGGCCTTTTTTGTCTGCTGCCCAACCGCGGTACCTGCCTTCTGACAGCCCCAAGTCGTTAGCAGAGTGCCGGTGATGTCTCCAGCTGCTCTTCCATGTCCACAATAAATACCAAGTATTCTAAACTATCAGCAGTGGTTTTGACACCTGTGGTCTTAACGCTCCTGCTGGCACAGATGGTCTGTGTTCGTCTCCGTTCGGTTTCCTTAATTAAGGAGACCCCTGGGCTTGGGACTCCCTTTCCTGGCCTCCCTGGGGGCTGCTGGGGCCTGGAGCCTCCCGGCCCGTCCGTGGGCCACCTGGCACCGCGTCTCTCTCTTCTGTTCCAGCCGTGATCCCCCTGACGGATTCGGAGCACAAGCTGCTGCCTCTGCACTTTGCAGTGGACCCCGGGAAGGACTGGGAGTGGGGGAAGGACGACAACGATAACGCCCGGCTGGCCCAGTGAGCCCCTCCCCCGCGTCCCTCCCCCAACGCCCTAAAGGGCGGCGGTCGCCCGGTTTTCCTCCTCCTGGGACAGCTGGCGGGCCTGCGGGCGGGGTGCGTGCGGGCGAGCGCGGGCCCGCTGCGGCGCGTTTCACTCGGTGTTCTTCTCTCACCAGCCTGATCCTGTCGCTCGAAGCCAAGCTGAACCTTCTGCACAGCTACATGAATGTGACGTGGATCCGGATCCCCTCGGAGACCCGGGTGAGCCTGGCGTGCGCCCGGCCCCGACCGGCTGGTTGGGTCCTGGCCACTCGCTCGCCGCCGGCGCGGTCGGGGGCTGGGCTCCCCGGCGCCCACCCGGACGCCCGGCCGCCCACCCGCCCTGGCTCTGGCCAGAAGTGGCTCGGGTTTAGCCGGCGCGTGTGTGCACGCGTGCTTGCTGCTCTATGTAGGCGCGCGCTCCGGCTAGGGGATGGTTGTTGGGGATTTTTTTTTTTTCTTTTGGTCCCTTTATTTTCTCCAGAAGGAGGGGAATAAACACACCCACTCAGAAAACCGTAGGCAAGTCACAACACAAAACTATCTCAGCCGAGATCGGAACACGATGTGCTGCAGCGGAGCGAATTAATTATAAACTGTGTGTGGGTCCTTGGAAAAGTCAGGGAACCGGGAGCGCAATACCTCAGCGCCCCCTCCTTCTCTCCTCCTTCTCCGTCCTCTGGGAGGGCAGTGAGAAGAGGGGCTGCCCGCCCCCACGCGCCCCCTTCCCCCCAGGGAGAGTCTGCTCTGTCCCTGCTTCTGGATGCTAAGGATTCACTTTAAGTGATTGATGTTTTTGTTATCTCAATAGTGAACCCTCAGTGAAAGGGATTTGTAAAAACAAAAAAAAGCCCCCCTCAGACACCAATAGACTTGGCCATTTGGCCATGACATGGGGCTCATAAGCAATATCAAAGGAGTGACCGGAGGAAGGCAGTAAGGCGGTGCCTGGCCCAGAGTCAGTCACGGGGCTATGCCAGGCACTGCTCAGGATGTTTTCATACACCAGCCTTTACCTGTATTTAATCATCATAGGGCTCCTGGAGGCAGGTACTGATATCCCATTTTACTGAGGACACAAGGGACAGTTGGTGGCAGCCTGGCTCCAGAGTCCTGCCTCTTAACCTCCACAGTGACCTGTCAACTGCCTGGATGATGCCAGTGTTGCCGGGGTGTTCTTTCCTAGCACACACACATGGTGTGAAGGCAGCAGCTCTAGATCTAGAATCAGGAGGCTCTTGGGCTGGGACACAGCTCAGCACCACAATGAGCAGGACTCCTTGCCAAGCCATGGTGGCCCCCATGTCACATTCAGGGCCTGGCAACGACCCTTCCAGCCCAAGGACATTTCAGCCAGGGCTCCTTACTCACTGGGCTCCCACCAATGGGCACTGCCAGCACCAACCACACCCCCCTTTCCTGGGCCAAACCCCTGAGCTTCTGCCCCTCTGTGTCACTGACAAACCATTTTGAGACCTCTACCTCCTTCCAGACCCAGGACAGGGTGGGAAGAGGAAGGAAGGAATTTCAGGCTGGTAGGTGGTGAGGGATGGCTCCTGCTTGCTTCTGGGGACTTGGCTGCAAGAGGTCTCTTGGACCCCTCTCCCGGACCTGCCTGGGGAGGGAGGGGACAAAAATAAAATGACAGAACAATGGGGCCTTCTCCCAGGCTCTTCCCCTAGAGGCCAGGAAAAGCCCATTTAGGGGTGAGCACCAGTTCCTGCCACTCAGCTTCTAGTATGAGGTCCCTGGTGTTCACCCAATGATGCTGTCTCTATTCTCCCTCAAGAAGGAACCTCCACAAGGCAGCAGCAGGTTCCACTCATCGCCCTTCTAATGCTCTCCACCTACCCCATGGTCCTGACCAGGTGTCCACACTGGCCTTGCCCTCCTTACTGGCTGATGGTGGGCCTTGTCCAAGGTGTTCACAGAGATGCTCCCTCCTCACACCCTAGGTCCCCTTTTTCTGGGAATGGTAACATCTTTCCTGCTAAGCCCAGGTCCTATTTAGAATCCTCAGTTTAACACTCCACATTGCCAATCTGAGAAAGGAACCCCTAGAGTAAAATGGTCATCCCCAGAACTAAGAGCATCTTTGTTGCAACGTGAGGGCAAGATGCCTATCCCCTGCCTGGAACGAATAGGTGAGACACATTTTTAGGAGAGATGCAGGTGAAGTGTGATCCTTACCAGGCCTCTCGCTCTAGAGGCCGGCCGGGACCTGTGTCTGGTCATAGACCAGCCTAGCCAGGGTTAGAAGGGCAGAGTCCGGGCATGGTCAAGTCTAAAATGTACAGAGGCTCTGGAGCTCAGAGCCAGGTGGGTATCTGCACCTTGCCCAAAATCCCCGCCTCGTGGTTCCAGGCTACCAGCAACCTGAACTCACCAAAAAGGCATCCTGGATTGGGGCAGTGAGACCCCAGGGCCCCAGTATAGCAGCCTGGGAGCTGGGGTGGTCTGCCTTTGTTGGTCCCACGTGGGGACGGCTCATCTCTAACCTCCTTCCTTCCCTGACCTCCCTCTCCTGCTACAGGCCCCTCTGGCACAACCGGAATCCCCAACAGCCTCAGTGGGGGAGGACGTGCAGTCCCTGGCCGACTCCCTGGACTCGGACCGGGACTCGGTGTGCAGCAATTCCAACAGCAATAATGGCAAGAACGGCAAGGACAAGGAGAAGGAGAAGCAGCGCAAGGAGAAGGACAAGACCCGCGCGGACTCTGTGGCCAACAAGCTGGGCAGCTTCAGCAAGACGCTGGGCATCAAGCTAAAGAAAAACATGGGCGGCCTGGGCGGCCTGGTGCACGGCAAGATGGGCCGTGCTAACTCCGCCAACGGCAAGAACGGCGACGCACCCGAGCGCGGCAAGGAGAAGAAGACCAAGTCGCGCAAGGGCAGCAAGGAGGAGTCCGGCGCGTCGGCGAGCACGTCGCCGTCGGAGAAGACCACGCCGTCGCCCACGGACAAGGCGGCCGGGGCGTCGCCGGCCGAAAAGGGCGGCGGGCCGCGGGGCGACGCCTGGAAGTACAGCACGGACGTGAAGCTGAGCCTCAACATCCTGCGCGCCGCCATGCAGGGCGAGCGCAAGTTCATCTTCGCCGGCCTGCTGCTCACCAGCCACCGGCACCAGTTCCACGAGGAGATGATAGGCTACTACCTGACCAGCGCGCAGGAGCGCTTCAGCGCCGAGCAGGAGCAGCGACGCCGCGACGCCGCCGCGGTCGCCGCCGCCTCCACGGCCAAGCGGCCGCCGCGCAGGCCAGAGACCGAGGGCGCGCCGGGTGCCGAGCGCGCCTCGCCGGGCCCGCCGGCCGGGCCGCCCACGCAGCTGGTGCTCAAGCTCAAGGAGCGCCCGAGCCCCGGGCCGGTGGCGGGCACGCGGGCGGCGCGGGCGGCAGCGGCGGCGGGCGGCGCGGCTTCCCCGGGCGGCGGGGGCGCGCGGCGCGCGGGCGCCAGCGGACCGCTCCCCGGCCGCAGCCCGCCGGCGCCAGCGCGCCAGAGCGTCATCCACGTGCAGGCCGCGGGCGCGCGGGACGACGCGTGCGCGCCGACCGTGGGCGCGCTGCGGCCGTGCGCCACGTACCCGCAGCAGAACCGCTCGCTGTCGTCGCAGAGCTATAGCCCGGCGCGCGCCGCCGCCCTGCGCACCGTCAACACGGTCGAGTCGCTGGCGCGCGCCGTCCCCGGCGCCCTGCCCGGCGCGGCGGGGGCTGTTGGCCCCGCCGAACACAAGTCGCAGACCTACACCAACGGCTTCGGCGCCGCGCGCGACGGCCTGGAGTTCGCCGACGCCGACGCGCCGGCCGCGCGCTCGAACGGTGAGTGCGGCCGCGGCGGCCCGGGGCTGGCGCAGCGGCGCTGCCAGCGCGAGAACTGCGCGTTCTACGGGCGCGCCGAGACCGAGCACTACTGCTCGTACTGCTACCGCGAGGAGCTGCGGCGGCGGCGTGAGGCGCGCGGGGCCCGGCCCTGAGTGCGCTGCGCGCGCCAGCTTTTACCATAAAGGATTTCTTTTCCATTCTGTCGGTGTCTTTTTTACATGCCCTGGTCAACCGGAAGGCCGGCGACTCCTCTGTCAGTGCTGTGTACGTGTTTGGTCAAACGTTCCTAATGGTGCCTGAACCTACACTGACGCCACTCAGGTAGTAGACGGATAGGAAACAAGTCATACTGTTGGAAGTGGGTGTGCTAGCTAGCATCTGCCTCGTACCTGTGGAAACTCAATAGCCATTGCAAGAGTATTTTTGTTCCTCAATAAGAAATAAAGAAATTTGCAGCCCTTTGTTTTTAGAAGGGAGTGTTTTACCTTTTTTTTTTTTTT
>NC_138377.1:108215164-108230951 GCF_054177405.1 Leptonychotes weddellii
CTCACTGATATGAGGAATTCTTAATCTCAGGAAACAAACTGAGGTTTGCTGGAGTGGGGGGTGGGGTGGGAGGGATGGGGTGACTGGGTGATAGACACTGGGGAGAGTATGTGCTCTGGTAAGCGCTGTGAATTGTGCAAGACTGTTGAATCTCAGATCTGTACCTCTGAAACAATGCAATATATGTTAAGAAAAAAAAAAAGAAGAAGTTAGCAGGAGGGGAAGAATGAAGGGGGGGAAATCGGAGAGGTAGAGGAACCATGAGAGACGATGGACTCTGAAAAACAAACTGAGGGTTCTAGAGGGGAGGGGGGTGAGGGGATTGGTTGGCCTGGTGATGGGTATTGAGGAGGGCACATTCTGCATGGAGCACTGGGTGTTATGCACAAACAAGGAATCATAGAACAGTACATCTAAAACTAATGATGTAATGTATGGGGATTAACATAAGAATAAAAATAAATAAATAAATAAAATGGCTAATCTTTTTAGATTTGCTTACTCTGGAAATTTTGTATAATAAAATCATACAATATGAGGTCCTTTGTAATGGGCTTCTTCCACTTAGCATAATAATACAAAATTCGTTCATGTTGTAGCATGTATCAATACTTCATTTTTGTTGCAAAATAATATTCCATTGTATGGACATACCACATTTATTTATACATTCTTCAATCAATGGACATTTTGTTTTTTTCCCACTTTTTGCCTATTATGAATAACATTGTTATAAACATCAGTGTACAAGTTTTTGTGTAGGCATCTATTTCCATTTTTCTTGGGGATAGACCCAGGAATGGAATTGTTGGGCCATATGGGATCTCTGTTTAACCATTTTAAAACCTGCCAGATTATTTTCCAAAGTGGTTACATCATTTTACATTCCTGCCAGCAGTGTATGAAGGTTCTGATCTCTTCACATCTCTGCCAACACTTGATTTGGCTGTTTAATTCTAGCTCTCTAGTGAGCATGAAGTGGTATCTCATTGCGGATTTGATTTGTATTTCCCTGATGGTTAATGATGTTGAACATCTTTTCATGTGCTTATTGGCCATCTGCATATTTTCTTTGGTGGAATATCTATTCACATTCTTTGCCCATTTTTAATGAGGGTATTTGCCTTCTTGTTGTTGAGCTGTCATAGTCCTTTATGTATTCTAAATGTAAGTCCCTTATCAGATATATGATTTGCAATTTTTTCCCTCCCATTCTGTGGATGTCTTCTGACTTTCTTGTTGGTGTCCTTTGCAACACAAAGTACTTAATTTTGGTGAAGTCCAATTTATCTATTTTTTCTTTCATTGCTTTTGCTCTTGCTGTCATATCTAGCCTACCCCAAGGTACTGAAAAGTTATTCTTATTTTCCTGTAACAGTTTTATGGTCTTAGGCATTTGATTTAGTTCGGTGATCCATTTCGAGTTAAGTTTCGTGTATGATATGAGGAATGGGTCCAACTTCATTCTTTTGCATGGATATATCTAGTTGTCCCAGCACTATTTGTAGAAAAGGCTATTTTTTCCCCCCTGGAATTGTCTTGGTACTACTGTCACAATCAATTGATCATAAATGTAAGGGTTTATTTCTGAATCTAATTCTGTTCCTCAATCTATATGCCTATCTTTCAGTCAGTATCACACTGACTTAATTATTGTAGTTTTAGGATCAGATTACCAACTTCTGCAAAGAAGTCAGCTGAGATTTTGATAGGAGTTGCATTGAATCTATGTATTAATTTTGGGAATATTGTCATCTTAGCAATAGTGTTTTCCAATCCATGAACATGGGATGTTTTTCCATTTACTTAAATCACTTTCATTTCTTTTAACAATGCTTTATAATTTTCAGAGTAATTGTGCTTCTTTTGATACATTCATTCCTGAGTATTTAATTCTTTTTTGATTCTATTGTAGATGGAATTGCTTTCCTAATTTCATTTTCAGATTGCTTATTGCTGATGTGTAGAAGAAATACAGTTGATTTTTGTGTATTGATCTTGTACCCTGCAACCTTGCTGAACTCATTTATAAGTTCTAATAGATTTTTTAGTGGATCATTAGGATTGTCTACATACAAAATCATGTCATACGCAAATTGGATAGTTTTACTTCTTTTCCAATCTCAATGCTTTTTATTTCCTTTTATTGCCCAATTTCCTAGCTAGAACTTCCAGTATAATGTCAAGTAGAAGTGGTGAAAGCAGACATCCTTGTTTCTGATCGCAGGAGGAAAGCATCCAGTCTTTCACCATTAAATATGATATTAGCTGTGGGGTTTTTGTAGACATCTTTTATCAGGTTGAGGAAGATCTCTTCTATTTCTGGCTCATTGAGTATTTTTTTTAAAAAGATTTTATTTATTTATTAGAGAGAGAGAGCACGAGAGCACAAGTGGGGTGAGGGGCAGAGGAAGAAGCAGGCTCTCCAATGAGCAGGGAGCCCAATGCGGGGCTCGATCCCAGGACTCTGGGATCATGACCTGAGCCAAAGGCAGAAGCTTAACCAACCGAGTCACCCAGGTGCACCCTTGTTGAGTATTTTTAATCATGAAAGTGTGTTGGATTTTGTGAAATTCTTTTTCTGAGTCTATTGAGATGATCACATGATTTTTGTCCTTTATTCTGACATGGTACATTACATTAACTGATATTCAGATGTTAAAACACTTTTCATTGTTGGGCTATATCCCACTTGGTTACTATATTAGTTCTCCAGAGAAACAGATAATAGGATGTGTGTGTGTGTGTGTGTGTTTGATATTTATTTATTTATTTATTTTTAAAGATTTTATTTATTTATTTGAGAGAGAAAGAATGAGAGAGAGCAAGCACATGAGAGGGGGCAGGGTCAGAGGGAGAAGCAGACTCCCTGCCGAGCAGGGAGCCCGATGCGGGACTCGATCCAGGGACTCCAGGATCATGACCTGAGCCGAAGGCAGTAGCTTAACCAACTGAGCCACCCAGGTGCCCTGTATTTAATATTTAAATATAGACCTAGATCTATCTCTCTCTCACCTGTCAATCTATTTATCTATGTTTTTTGATGTTACATTTTATATATATTTTTATTTTGTGTATACCTTAACTATTGTAATTATTTTTACTACTTTTGTCTTTTAATCTTCATACTAGTTTTAAAGGCAATTCATCCTTTACTATATATTTACGTTTTTCAGTGAGATTTTTACTTTCATATGTTTTCTTGTTACTAATTAATGCCTTTTCTTTTCAACTTAAAGAAGTCCATTTAACATTTCTTGTAAGCTTTTGCTTGTCTGGAAAACTCTATTTCTCCTTCAATTTTGAATGATAACCTTGCTAGGTAGAATATTCTTGGTTGGAAAAGCACTGCAAAGTTTCTGCTGAGAAATCTACTGATAGTCTTATGGGGGTCTTTTGTAAGTATAAGTTGCTTTTTTCTTGCTGCTTTTAAGACTCCTTTTTTTTTTTTTGACATTTGAATTATAATGTGTTTTCGGGTAGGTCTTTTTGTGTTCATCTTATTTGGAACTCTATCGGCTTTCTAGATCTCAGTGTCTATTTCTTTCCCCAGGTCAGAGAAGTTTTCATCCATTATTTCTTCAAATAAGTTTTCTGCCCCTTTTTCTCTTTCTTCAGACTGTGAATGTTATTCCACTTGATGTTGTCCAATAAGTAATTTTTGCTTAATTTTTTTCTTCTTCTTCTTCTCCCCCTCTCCTCCCCCTCTCCTCCTCCTCCCTCTCCTCCTCCTCCCTCTCCTCCTCCCTCTCCTCCTCCCCCTCCTCCTCCTCCTTCTTCTTCTTCTTTTCTTCTTCTTCTTCTTCTTCTTCTTCTTCTTCTTCTTCTTCTTCTTCTTCTTCTTCTTCCTCTTCCTCTTCTTCTTTCTTCTCCTTCTCCTTTTGTTCTTATTGGGTGAGTTGCACTGCCTTGTACTCCAACTTGCTAATCCATTCTTCTGCTTCATCTAGACTGCTGTTGAATCCCTCTATTTTTCAGTTCAATTATTGTATTCTTCAGCTCTGTAACTTCTGTTTGGTACTTTCTCATATTTTCTGTCTCTTCATTGAAGTTCTCACTGGGTTCATCTATTTTCCTGAGTTCAGTGAGCATTTTTATAACCATTACTTTGAAATCTTTATCAGATAAATTACTTATCTCCATTTCATTAAGGTTTTTATCTGAGGTTTTATCTTGTTCTTCTGTTTGAAACATATTCCTCTGTTTCTTTATTTTGCTTGATTCTCTGTGTTGGTTTCTTTCTTTCTTTTTTAAAGATTTTATTTATTTATTTGACAGAGACAGAGAGAGAGAGGGAACACAAGCAGGGGGAGTGGGAGAGGGATAAGCAGGCTTCCCACAGAGCAGGGTGCCTGATGTGGGGCTTGATCCCAGGACTCTGGGATCGTGACCTGAGCTGAAGGCAGATGCTCCCATCCAAGTACTAACCAGGCCCGACCCTGCTTAGCTTCCAAGATCAGACGAGATTGGGCGCGTTCAGGGTGGTACGGCTGTAGACTGAAGGCAGATGCTTAATGACTGAGCCACCCAGGTGCCCCTCTGTGTTGGTTTCTATACAGTAGCTAAAACAACCACCTATCCCAGTCTTGAAGGAGTAGCCTTGTGTAGGCGATGAAACTTATTTAATTTTGCCCTACTTTCTGGTTGTCTCTTGAACTTCTGTGACTGTCTAATCAGCCTGATTTATTCTTAATTTGTCCCAGTTATTGAGGCTGTGCCAACACTTGTGAATGTTCCAGAGGGAGGGGTCTCAGTTAGCACCTAGCTTCTGGCTGATTGAAAGCTAGACCTTCAGGCAGCAGCTTTTAAGATATGCAAATATATATAGTCCTTTGGGACCACAACTGTAAATTCTGCTGGCCTCCAGACCAGGAAATCTGGAGGCAAAAATTGAAAAAATTGGAGCTCCAGATGAGTGTAAGAGTTCCTTTGTGGTAGATATCTGCAAGCTGATCTGTACTGAGGCTCTCTTTATCTCTCATAACAGTTTGTTTTTTTGTTTTAAAGTATAGCTTGTCTGATATTAATATAGCCACCCCAATATCTTGAAATTGCTCTTTACATGGGTATATTTTTAGAATCCATTTACTTTCAATCTAGTTGTATCTTTGAATCTAAAATGTATATATTATATATATGTCCAACTATACATTATATACATATCATTTTATGTAATTGCTTTTTAAACCAGTTAAGAAAAGAAAATGAAAAATAGACATTTTATAGGATCTTTTACAATTAAACAATATAATTACATAATTATCTTTACTAACACTCCTTGTCTTTTGTGTAAATTCTAGTTACCCTCTGGGATCACTTACTTTCATCTTGAAGAACTTCTTTTAGTATTTCTTGTATGGGGGAGAGGTTGCTAGAAACAAATTCTCTTATTTTTTGTTTATCTGGGAATGTCTTTATTTCACTTTCCATTTTTGAGAGCTTCCTGGATATAGGTTGATGGTTCTTTTCTTTGATCACTTTGAATAGATTAGCCCACTTTCTTTTGGTCACCATTGTTTCTGATGAGAGTCAGCTGCTTATCTTCTTGGGGTTTGTTTGTAAGTGATACATTGTTTTTCCCTCGTTGCTTTCAAATTTTTCTACTTGTTTTTGGTTTTCAGCATTTTGGGAGTTCCTTGTGCTTCTTGGATGTGTAGATTATAATTTTTCAATAAATCTGGAAGTTTTCAGTCATCATTTCTTTGGGTATTTTTCCTTTTCCTTTCTCTCTCTCTCTTCTCCTTTGTTAAAAGAGAAACTGAGAAGGGGTGCCTGGGTGGCTCAGTTGGCGTCTATTTTGGTTCAGGTGGTGAGATCAGGACCACACTCCCTGGGGAGTCTGCTTGAGGTTCTCTCTCTCCCTCTCTCTCTGCCCCTCCCCACCATACTCTTTCTCTCTAAAATAAGTAAATAAGTAAATAAATAAATAAATAAATAAATAAATAAATAAATAAACTGAGGCACAATAAAAATTTGGAGTGTTTATTTGAGCAAACATCAATTTGAATTGGGCAGCCCCAAACCAAAAGTAGTCAGGAATGCTCTGCTGACAGAAGTCAGAGGAAAGACTTTTATAGAGAGGATATGGAGGTAGAGCAAAGAAATTATTTGATTCACTATGGCTTATGTAGTTGCCTTATTTGGGAAAACCTAGTTACCTATTTGTGGTTGATTGTTCTTAAATTTCATTTTCTCAGAAATGAGTGCATTTATAAAACTAACTCTAGCTTAGGTTTTGATTTGCTTACACAAGCTATCAAGGCAGAGAAGCCACCTCAGTATAATGGCTTCCTTGTTTATTTCCTTCTGGGACTCCTCTTACAGTAGTCCCCTCTTATCCATAATTTTGTTTTCCATTGTTTCAGTTGCCTACATTCCACTGCAGTCTTGAAGCAGGTGATCATCCTTCTGACATATCACTGACGGTCAGTAGTAGCCTAACACTACTTCACAATGCCTATATCATTCATCTCAGCACATAAGCATTTTATCTCTCATCATCACAAGAGGAGTGAGTACAATACAGTAGATATGGAGAGAGAGAGAGACCACATTCATGTAAATTGATAATTATTCTATTTTATCATCAGTTATTGTTGTTAATCTCTAACTACACTGATTTATAAGTTCAACTTTATTATAGGTATGTATGTATGTATAGGAAAAAACATAGTTTATATAGGGTTCAGTGCTACCTGCAGTTTTAGGCATCCAGTGGGCCATCTTGGAATGGATCCCCCATGGATGGCAGAGGGGTTTGAGGGGGAGGTGCTACTATACATGTATATTGCTATGCTTAACAGTGTCCCACATATCTTGGGGGCTCTGTTTTTCTTTGTTTATTTTTCTCTTTTCTTCAGTTTGCATATTCTCTATCGATCTATCTTTAGCTTTGTTAAAATTCTTTCTTTTGCCAATTTAAATCTACTGTTGAGCCTCTCTAGTGGAAATTTTATTTTCTTTATGTTACTTTCCAACTCTAGTATTTCCATGTGCTTTAAAAAAAATTCTATCTCTTTATTGATATTCTCTATTTGATGCAACATTGTCATCATACTTCTTTAATCATGATTTCATTTTGTTCTTTGAACATATTATAATGGCCACTTTAAAGTCTCTGCTAAATCTGACATTTAGTCACTGTCACAGGCAGTTTGTATTGTTTGTTTCTTTCCTGGTGTATGGGTTTTGCTTTCCTGTTTCTTTGCATGTTTCATTACTTTTTGTTGGGATATTTTGGATAATATCTTGTAGCAACTCTGGGTACTGGTACTCAACTCCCTTAAAAGGCTTGCTATTGTTATTTGCATGTTTATTTGTTTAGTGAATGGTTGAATTATTTTTGTAGAATTTATTCCCCCCTGCTGTGTTAAGCCTTTGATATTTTTGTAACAGAGTTGGGGACAGCCTTGGACATACCCACAGTCACTCTGTAATGACCATGGGTTTGACAGTGCTTTCTCTGATTGTCTCTTTCTCTGACACCACCCAGCTATTATGGTCCACTAATTGCTGGCTAATTGCTATATTATTCTTAACAATTACTCTATAGACTCATCCAATCAAATTATGTCTCCTTTCAAGGAGTGGTTCTAGGTGTCAATGTTTGTTCTGATACTACATAGACTCCCCCTAGGGTTTCTTTCTCAAGTTCTCTGCTTTCTCACCAGGCAAAATCTCTGAGCCTTGGCTATTGAGGTAGGGTGGGGAAAATGATGTACTTTTCTTCAGGTGATATCCATACTTTGGGAGCTGGGTGCCTGGTAGATGCGGTTGGGCAGTGACCTCTGTGTTTCTGTTTGCCTTTCCTAGTATGGAACCACCACCTTCCAAGGTGAGAAAAAGGTATTTGGGGTCCCTGTATTCTCAGTAGCACCATGTCCAAAGTGGAAAATTTACCCATGAGTGGGGCCTGCGCAGAAGGGATCTCCCACCTCTCAGCCATAGTCACCTAGAACTTAGCCTCAGGCAGCTGGAGGTAGGCTAAGAAGTGCTGACCTGTCCTTCCTGGGAAGATTCTGTAGGTCTCCAAGTGGGAGCCCCAGTGAGAAAAGAGCAATGTGTTCTTGGCTGCACCAACTGGAATGGAGATTCTGTCTTCCTGAGTTGGGAGGGAGGACGGATGAAGCAGGTTTTGGTTTAAATACTACAAACTCTCACTGTCCTTACTGAGTTATAGTAGATTTTCTTGAATACATGTTTTTTTCACTGGGTATATATCCTTGGGATCACTACCCGACACATTAAGAAGTTGTTTTTTTATGTCTCTCAGTAGTTTCACTGAGGAACAAGTCCACAGAACTCCTCATGTTGTCATGCTGGAAGTCCTTCACCTCTTCTAATATAAGATTTTAGTGCTGTAAATTTCCCTCTCAACATTGTTTTAGCTACATCTTGCTTCTTTAGATAGGCTGTGTTTTCTTTTTTTTTGTATTAGTCAGGGCTCTCCAGAGAAACAGAACCAATAGAATATCTATATATCTATATCATCTAACTATAAATAGATCATGGGCAAATCCTATATACTATATCTCTATTTTGATATTCTATATCTATCTATCTATCATCCAACTATCTCTCTCTCTCTCTCTCTCTATATATATATATATATATATAAAGAGATTTTGTATATGGTATTGACTCATGCAATTACAGAGGCTGGGAAGTCCCATGATCTGTTGTCTGTAAGTTGGAGACCCCGGACAGTCAGAGGTATAGTTGGAAGATCTGAGACCTGAGAGCTGATGCTATAGATTCCAGTTTAAGCCAGAAGTCCTGAGAACCAGGACCAACAAGGTCAGAAGATTAACATTACAGGTCAAGGAGTCAAGCAGAGAGTGAGTTCAACCTTCCTCTGCCTTTTTGTTTTATTCAGCTCCTTGATGAATTGGATGGTGCCCACCCACGTTGGGGAGGCCTTCTGCTTTATTAAACCCATCTATTCAAATGCTAATCCCTTCCAGAGACATCCTCGCAGACACACCCAGAGATAATGTTTAACCAGATATACGGGCAACTCAGCCCAGTCAAGCTGATAGATAAAATAAGCTGTCACAATTTTTATTCAGTTCTGTGTATTTTAAAATTTCCTTTGAGATTTCCTCTTTAATGCATGGAGTATTTAGAAGTGTATTGTTTACTTTTCAGTCTTTATAGATTTTCTTGTTGTGTTTTTGGTATTGATTTCTAGTTTGATTCTATCATGGGCAGAGAACATACTCTGTATGATTGTCTCCAAATTTTAACAGAGCATATTATTCACCTTAATGACTCCCTCACTCTTTGAATGTACAACAGAAACTCATGTACTGTAGGAAGAAGTTTCTGAGTGAAACGTAGCTTCTTCTGTGCGAGGTTCAAGAGCTGTCATTGTGTTCTGTGTAAGCAGCTTCTGGGCTGCAGCAGGATGAAGACAGAACCCTGGGCAGTGGGGCCCAGACCAGGCATCTTGTCATCCATGTGGGGCCTGAGCCCCCGAGTCTCAGAAGAGGGTCCCTCTACTGGCACAGTGTGTCAGACTCACGGTTGGTCAGGTTTGGTCTGCACCAGTGGCACACACTCAGTGGTGAGTATGGGAGTGGAGCCAGTCCTCAATCACTGGGAGGAGCTCACCCACATGCCCACGAGGCAGAAGAAGGCTGGGTCCTGGCTGGGAGGCCTCAGCTACCTTCTGGGTTTGCAGATGGGTCCCAGACCTCCAGTGGCTGAGGAAATCCACCCATGGCAGACCCCTGTCCTGGGTGGCTTGGCATAGGCAGGGTATGGAATGTGAGACACAGAAGACAGACTTGGTTATGGGGCCAACTTGGGAAGGATGAACCGGAACTCGAGGAGAATGAGACAGAAATTGAAGAATCATGCTGGAGTGTCTTCCTCTCTCCCCTTGCCCCCTAAGGTACTGTTGGGGGTGGGCAGCACTTGTCACCTCTTCAGGGCATGCTGGCCCTGCTCCTCTGTTCCCCACTGGGGTGTGTGGCTGAGGTCGGTGGTCATGTGGTTCGTGTCTGGCCACTCTTGGCTCTGCCCACCTCCACTCCCTACGGCATCAGCAGCATCACTCAACATGTGTTTGTATACGTGCAACTCAGTGACTCCATCTGTAGGATTTAATCCTGCAAATGGACTCACCATCAAGTGAAAACAAATGACAAAGGGGTTCACGGCAACGGTGCTTGTGACAAAAGTCAGGAAAACACCTAAAGCCCATGGAACATGGGACAGCTGAAGTACAGCTTCATCCATTCACACAATGGCATGTGTCTGCGCATCAAGATATTTTGATATGTGCTCTGTAAGCTCCCATGTGTAGGAAAATGCTGGCCTAAGTATCCCCAGACATGCTCACACATGCCTGGACATCCAGAAGACACACGGCACACTGCAGGCAGGGGCTATGGCCGCGGGGGTGGGTATCTGCACCCCGATTCCCTGCATCACTCGGCTTCCTTGAACTAAATCAAGATTCCATCCCCTTTAAACCTGCTTTCCATGGCCTTTTATGATACGTGTTTAAAATCCATCCACAACTTTATAAAAACATCTCTTTGGGAAAAAATGAGCCTGGGAAGAAAGTGTGAGTTATGAGCCCTGTTTTTCCTAAAGACTATCCACTTTCACCCTACTGTATGCAAGTCATTTCCAGGAGCCACTTGGGAATTTCCTGTTTATTTACTGGGGATTCCAGACAAACCCAGACTCCAGCTCTGCACGGCACGGCCAACAGCAGCCTTGGCCCGACGTGCTGTCTGAGTTGGAGCTAAGAGCGACTCACCTCAAACCTTCCCACACTGCCTGCTCCTGCCTGCTGTGGGCTCCAGGCAGCTGCGAGGGGAGGCACCAGGTGCCCCAAGACCAAAGGGAAACCCCCTCAGGATGCCTTCTATTTTTTTTTTCCTAAAGAGAGAGAGAGAGAGCACAAGCAGCGTGAGCTGCAGGCCGAGGCAGAGGGAGAAGCAGGCTCCCCGCTGAGCAGGGAGCCTGACGTGGGACTCGATCCCAGGACCCCGGGATCATGACCCGAGCCAAAGGCAGACGCTTAACCGACTGAGCCACCCAGGTGCCCCCAGGATGCCTTCTAGTAAGGGGATCTCATGAGAATTTCGGCCTGCAATTGGGAGACACGCAAAGATGACCTGCTTTTCCCCCCTTGACCTCTCAAGGGCAGAGATGCCGGCATGCTATGGCAACAGAAACGTGCCCTCCCACGTGGGCACAAACATGTACGCCCTTGGAGACCCACAGACACCTTCACACATGGAGACACACCGCCAGGCACAGAGACACACAGGTGCTCACAGACATGGACCGACAGACACACACACACCACACGTGCACACAGACACCCCCCCCAACAGACAGACAGATACACACATACCGACGGACACGCACACGTACACACAGGCGCCTGCAGACACATGGGCATTGCCTGCTGCCGGCTCTCATCGCATGGGATCTTGGCGACTTTTCTCAGATGCTGCTTGTGCGGCCCGAGGCCCCTGAAGGGTTAGTTCTGCTCTGACCATCGACCCATTTTTTCAGACCCAAGTAGATAATTTCCCACAGCCAGAGGGGAGTAGCCTCAGTGTTCCAGGGGCCGTGGGGCCAGAGAATCTGAGCGGTAGACAGCCCCTCCAGAGCACAGAGCCATTGGGCACATCAGCCAATGAGTCCTGGGCTGCTCAGGCCCACAAGGCCCCCTCTGCCAGGAGGCCTGCCAGAGCAGGTTCCACATTCCCTTCCTTTTCTCCCTGCTTTGCTTCCTCACTCAAGAGAAGGCCCTCTGCTCAGGCAAGTCAGATTTGAGGACACTGGGTCATGAATTCTGGGGATGGAGTTTTCATAATGGTTTAATGGCCACATAAGTGGGGGAAGGCCCTTCTTCCACCTCTGCCCATATGGTTGGTGAGGACACGTCCCTCAGGAGTCAGCAGGTTAGGGTTGACAGAGAAAATACTGGATGTCCACTAGTTATAGACTGAATGCTTATGTCCCCCCGCCTCCAAATATTCATATGTTACATCCTAATCCCCAGTGGGATGGTGTTAGGAGACGGGGCCTTTGAGAGATGATTGGGTCATGAGGGAGCCCTCATGCATGGGATTAGTGCTCTTATAAAAGACCCCAGAAAGCAGGCTGGCCTCTTCTGCCATGAGAAAACACAGCAAGAAGGCAGCTGTCTATGAACCAGGAAGAAGGGGCTCTCACTGCACCCCGAGTCTGCTGGTGCCTAGATCGCGGGACTTCCCAGCCTCTAGAACTGTGAGAAATGAATGTCTGTTGTTTATAAGCCACCCAGGCTGTGGTGTTCTGTTACAACAGTCTGAGGAGACTCAGACACCGGTTAAATTTGAGTGGAAGTTCAATGGAAAAATTTTTTAGAAGTATGTCCCAAATACTGTACATGACATAACGAAACTAAAAACTGTTCGATGTTTATTGGAAATTCGCATTTAACTAGGCAGCTATACTTCATTCCTTCTTTCTAAATCTGCCATCCCTCCCCAGACCCTTCTCTCTGGAGGCTCGCTTTTCTTCAGCAAAGTAGCCGACTGGAGAGAGGCTGGCGGGCCCGTGCGCTTGCATGGAGGCCCGCGAGCCCTCTCTTCCAGAGGACGTCTGCCCCGCTAGGACATACCTCCCGGTGTGCTCCCTCCCCCCTCCCCGGGCACGGTTTGCGTCGGGAGCTCTGCACGTGCTAACAATTCAGTCCTCCCAGCAGTGGTGCTCTCGGGTCTGTCCAGCACAGTGCTCTTGAAGCGTGCCCACTCCAGGGGCTCCTTCTCCCGCTCTGTGCTCCTCCCTCAGCAGACGTTCACTGAGCACTTCCTCGACTCCAGCCCAGACGGTGGTACGAGGCAGTGCCTGGGGAACCCTGTCCTGTCCTCGGGGAGCCTGCATGCCAGGGTGGGGCATGGGCTCTGCGGTTCACAAACAGGGTGGTCAGAAGGTATAGAAGGCCCCCAGGAGCACCAGCTGGCCTTGCAGTTCGGCTCCGAGCCCGTGCAGGGGGAGGACACACCTGCTGGATCTGGAAGGGGCAAACCACCCCCTTACCCCAGGACTACTAACCTTTGCCCTTCATGCTGGACCCATTGGTGAATCTTTTCTTCCAGCCTTTTCCTTTCCTCCAGGAGGCCATCTTAGAGCAGGAAAGGGCCACAGGATGTGGCTGGTGAGGAGGGGATTGAATCCGGGGCTATCCTCAGGTGTATTCCTCTCCCGGGGAGGCCAAGCTCTTGTAGCTCTCTGAAGATGGTCCAGGAGGAGGAGCATCGCAAGCCCATTGCAGACCCTAATGGCTGCTTCTTGCAAACCTTTGATCAATTAGGTGGCCTGATGATCCACGCAGACCAGTGCAGCTGGCTTTAGGTCCTTGAAGGCTGGTGTAGAGATGGGGGAAAGGGGCATCAAGGCAGCTCTGGTCCTATCTTGTCAAAATCTCCCCAATGCCCACACATGTGTGTAGAGTCACTGGCTTTTATGGGATGGATCTGAGTTGAAATTTTACATAATGAGCTTTGGCCAGGCTCAAGGAAACCTCAGTGGTCTGCATGGAGGAGTATGCCCCTGCGGCTGGGGTAAGGGCACCTGGTTATAGAGGATGAGAGAACCAGAACTCACCAGAGACCACTGGGGTGGGAGGGGCCAGAGTTGAGCTTCTACCAGCAGGCCTAGCCATGGAGCTACTGAGAGTATTGTGAATGGGGAGTCCCCAGACCTCAGCTAGTCCCTGGTCACAAAGCACTTCCCCGGCTCTGTCTTCTCCTGCCTTTCCCAGCCCCGCGTTGGGCTCCCTGCTCAGTGGGGAGCTTGCTTCTCCCTCTGCCCCTCCCCCCCATTTTTGCTCTGGCTCTCTCTCACATAAATAAATACATAAAATCATTAAAAAAATAAAAAATTAAATATTAAAAACAATATCTGTGCCTTTGATTTATATTTTGATTTACTGAAGTAAAAGGAGAACAGCATTCAACTAGGAAGGGTTGTGCTCATAATCAGTCTCTTAAAGTGAAGAATGTCGTTCTCTCCCTTTGCACCTGCCACAGGCTATACAATGTCCTGAGCGGATTCATAATGAGAAAAATGTCAATCACTACCTCTAGATCTTACCTTGGGGGGAACGAAGGAGAAAGCATGGGCTTTTCTCTTCTCAAATAAGAGGTCTTAATTTTTCTTCTTGTTGAAAATTTTAACACAGTTTATTTTGAATGTATTGCTACAGTCTATGAATATTTGCATCCTCCCCCAAGAGTCATATGTGAAAATCCTAATCCCCAAAATAATGGTATTAGGAGCTGGAGTCTTTGGGAGTAGGGTGGAGCCCCATGATGGGATTAGCACCCTTGTAAGGGGGTCCCAGAGAGTTCCCCGCCTGTCCACCTTGTGAGGATGTGAGAGGTCTACAACTCGGAGGAAGGCCTGCACTTGACTGTGCTGGTGTCCTGACCTCTCAGGCTTCCAGGCTCCAGAACTGGGAGCCATAAATTTCTTTTTTTTTTTTTAAAAGATTTTATTTATTTATTTGACTGAGAGAGGGAACACAAGCAGAGGGGAGTGGGAGAGGGAGAAGCAGTCTTCCCGCCGAACAGGGAGCCCGATGGCGGAGCTCGATCCCAGGACCCTAGGACCATGACCTGAGCGGAAGGCAGTTGCTGAACGACTGAGCCACCCAGGCGCCCAAGGGAGCCATAAATTTCTATTGTTTATAAGCCTCCCAGCCTGTGGCGCTTTGTTATATAGCAGCCCACATGGACTAGGACATTTATCCAAAGCATGGATTTTTGCAGCTTTCAGGTAAAGTCTAGCATTTTGTTTATATAAAGCCTATGAGAAGAGAGGCCAGAAGTGATAGTCACACTTTGAATCATGACAGCACTGATTCAAGTCTTGGCTCACGCCCTTCCCAGTCAGGGCGTAGCATCGCTGGGCATGCCACTGGTGATTTTCCATACAAGTTTGTTCCACAGCTGGGGGGTTTCTGCTCTAGTCATGTGTTCTTTAACATCTTGTGTATTAGCAAAATCTTCAATCCGGCCGTCTTTAGGGGCTTCTACACTAACATTTTATGAAATTCTTCTTTATAGCAATCCTTTTTCTGTACTGTCCACAAAAACTATTAAACTCAGTGTTAGTACAGTAGTGTATACTAGTAAGTGTGCGAGGAAGAAGAAAGGTTCTTGGCCGCCAATGAGGAAATGTGTATTTCTACCCACTGTCTCTTAAATGTTACTTCTTATTGTAGGGGAACTATGTACAACTTCACTCGCACAAATGTGGTAAAGGACATTTACCTCTGTATCCTGGTGGCAAAGAGAGTTCTCGATCTTGGGCAGCTGACTCCCCTCCAGCCGCCTGCACTGCCCAGCTTCCCATGACGCAGGCTGAGGGAAGCAGAAGGTGTGCTACCTCCTTCGTCTCCCGTCCCGGCCTGATTCCTGGAGCCAGAGAAGCCACAGTCCTGGCCGCTACTACGCCCTAGACTCATCCATTTCTCTAAGGAACGCTGATTCCTTTTGCTGGAAAATGGTATTTAAAAACCAAGATCTGGGTGCTGGGTGTGCTCCCTGTTCTTGGGGTGTCGCTGCTTCTAGCCCCTCCCAGGGGACGGACCCAGGAAACATGCCTGTGTCCCAGCCCATTTGCACGTACATATCCTTCATAATTTCTCTATGTGGCCCTCTGCGTGCACATTGAGCTAAGCATGCATTCACACAGATATCTCAGATTCTGTGGCAGCCCCTAAGGAAGGACTCATTCCCGCCTCCCTCTGCTGATCTGTAACCTCCCT
>NC_138377.1:108231451-108253868 GCF_054177405.1 Leptonychotes weddellii
ATGAGAGAGTTGTTGCTCTTCTTTTCTTCGATCTCCTGTTGAGTTTGTAGGTGTTCAGAATGGTTTGATCCCTATCCAGCTGAATTCCTGAGAGGAGACGAAATCCAGGTCTCTTACTCCTCCGCCATCTTGCTCCGCCCTTCAAGATCAGCCATTTTCTTAAGCTGGGGGATGGAAGAATGGGGTGACTCCTCATTGGTATAGTGTTTCTTTTTTGGGTGATGAAAATATTCTAAACTGATGGTGATAGTTGCAGAGTTCAGTGAATATACTAAAACTATTGAATTGTACACTTTAAAAGTGAATTGTATGGCATGTGAATTATGTATCAATAATCAATAAAGTTGTTATATTTAAAATCAATAAATTAAAATAGAAGGACAATAGAAAAAAAATCAATGAGGCAAAACGCTGGTTAGACAAAACAACCAATAACATTGATAAACCACGAGCACATTTAGTTTTATAAAATCTGCCAAACTGCTTTCCAGAGTGGCTATAGTATTTTACATTCCCACCTCCAGGATCCTTCAAAATATCTAGGCAGGAACAAGAAATAAAACAGTCTCCATATAAAAAAATAAAAATGCCTTGAGCTTCAGACTTCTTTACAACACAGAACAGCAGAGACAGTAATGTTATTTCTAAAAATTTTCAAGGAATGCTTCTAGCCCAAGAATACCTTAGTGCATTTGGGCATTAAGGAGGGCACATGATGTCATGAGCACTGGGTGTTATATGCAACTGAGGAATCACTGAACTCTACCTCTGAAACTAATAGCACAGTATATGTTAATTCATTGAATTGAAAGAAAATAAAATTTAAGAAAATAAAAATAAAAGAATTACACCTAAGTAAAAGAAAAAAAAAAAAACCCATAGACCGGATGACTTAAACAAAAGACATTTTATTCGCACAATTTTGGAGGCTCAAAGTCCAGCAGATTCAGTATCTGCTGAGGGGTTGCTTTCTGGTTCATAGATGGCCATATTTTCACTGGGTACTCACATGGCAGGAGGAATGAGGGAACTCTCTGGGGTCTCTTTTGTAAGGGCACTAGTCCTACTAATGAGGCCTCTACTTCATGACTTAATCACCTCCAAAAAGCCCCACCTCCTAATACCATCACATTGGAGGTTAGGTTTCAACATACGGATGTCGCAAACAATCTATAAGAAATTATATGGTTAGCTACATTGTATCTCATGTGCAAAAGAACAACGGAAGGGATTCTTAGAAATGCAAGTGCTTTCTCAGAAAACACACCACCAAAAATTCTTGTAGACATAGCTCCAGTTGAATAAGGTAAAAAGCAACTTAATGTTTTAAAAAATGAGAAAAATATAGTGTCAAAGGTTGACAGTGAGCACACAAACCAGTTATAAGAAGAGGCCAACCTAAATCATCGCTATGAATCTAGTTACAGAATTGAATGTGAATACTGAGAATTCTTCTTGAGACCCAAAACATTTAACATAATAATGTTCCCTGCCAGTGATCTAGATATACACACCAGTCTATTCTTTTAAGGGCCAAGAAGTGAGTGGCTAAGACACCAGGTGAGGAGAAATCTTTTCTAAATGCATCCTTATGAATACAGGCCATAATCTAAAAGAACCCTAAGAACAGAAAAAAAGCAGAGAAGATACCTTCCAAAACACAGGAGAAGATAACCACCAAAGACAACAAAACCCAGATAATGAAAGACAGAAAGCAAAAGAAAGAGCAAGAAAGGATAAAAATCAGAAAGCATGAAACAACATGGCGAAAATAAGACCGAAGGTATCAGTTACAATGACAAATGCAGATAGGTCAAATACCTCTGTAACGGGACATAAACTATTAGTTTAATTCAAAAAACAGTATCAAACCACGTGCTGTTTATAAGAGACACACGTAAAACTAAGGTGTGGGATGTGATTCATGCACACAAGGATGGTGGCCACAGGCTGTCCGGCAGAGCCCAGCCCTGAGACACCATGGAGCATACAGGAGATATCCAATATGCATTTGGTAATGAAAGCAAAGGGGTGGGCAAAAATGTGCTAGGTAAATGCAGACAGCAAGCAAGTGAAACAGACAGATATCAAAAATTTTCTTAATCATAGAAAATAAAACCCAAAACAAAAGTATTAAAATAAGTCAAAGAAGATTGTTTTATTTTGCCTAAGGATATAAATCATATTAATGATGAAAGTTATAAATCAAATCATAATTCCATTATCCTTCTTCCATGTGAAATGCTATGACATCAAAATATATAAAATGAAAAGTTTTTAAAACACCAGGAAAAATTGGCAAAAATGCAGTTGTGGTGGAAAGTTGTACCTTAGCTCTCAGGCTCTTTGACAAAGGTGGTATGTTTGAAAGCAACAAGAATGTGGAGACCTTGAACAGCATGGTCAAGCCTGCTGATTTAACAGACTGCTGGAGAAAGCAACACCCCACCTCCCCTCCCAGCACAGTTATTATTTGTTCAGAGATAGCCGAACAAATGTGAACTTTTTTTTTTTTAAATGGACGAGTCTATGTGGGGGAACCAGGAGTCTTTTGGGGAAGTGGCGAGTGGGTGGGGTAGAGGGGACAAGAAGGCAGATGTTCCCTCTCCGGTCCCTGGGACTGGGTTTGGGCTCCTAAAGTCGGAAATGAGGACTAAAGCTAAAGAATCAAGTTTTCCTGAGCAATCTGGTAAATTTCTGGGCTATGGAGTGACAGCCAGAGGTCACCTATGCTTGAGGAAAAAGTCTTAGAGTCCACACTGGAGCTCAATGGGACCTCTGCTGGGTTCAGATGACAAAGTGTGGCTTAGGGCTGGACAAGTGCCCAACACTCTTTCCACTCCTATGGGGAGATGGGCCATATTTTGTGGGGGTCTTGCCTTTGTCAATGGGATAGGGCATGGGAGGGGGCTGTGCCTTCATAATTTGGGTATAATTGGGGCATAAGAGGAATATGCACATTACGTTGTGGTCATAGGCTAGTGACCTGTGAGCCATGTCCACATCAAATTTTACATAAAAACAAACCTCTTTCTTTCCCAGCATTCAAGAAATATTTATAAACATTGATTATGTATTGGGCCACAGAGAAAACCTCAGTGAATACCAAAAAGCAGAAAGTGTGTTGAGGGTCTAAAACCTCAAAGCAATAAATGTACAAGTGAATGACTACAGCTTAATTTTTTAAAAGCACTATGTGTAAATCAAACCTCAGTGTTAAAAATGTAACCACTTGAAACTTAAAAATAAAACAATGCCCTCCTAAATGAATGTCAGGTGACAGAAGAGATCAAAACTGCAATTACATAGACAGGAATGATGACAATACTACCCAGCAAAACTTAGGGGACACGGCTAGAGCCTGCTTTCATTACTAAGCAAGAAGGAATTAATAAAATGAGATGAGTCATCAACATAAGAAATTAGAAAAAGGGAAATAAGATGTGAGGACTGTGTTTTTAAAAACATGCATATAAGAATAAAAACAAAAGTAAATGAATTAGAAGAGGAAAAAAATCAAGTCTCGACAAATAAAATTCAGGTCTATTCTATGGAGAGACTCATCATCCTGCAGGACGGGTGGGGGGGGTGCTTGAAGGGGTGGTGGGGCCCTGGGGGCCTGGGATTCCCCTCCCAGCTATTGACACCCAGCAGGGCCCCTCTGAGCCTCACCCCCTTCCTCCAGCTCCGGGGGCCAGCTGGGGTTGTTTGAGGTTGAATGTAAATCAGAAGACTGTAGACGGGCCCCACACCATGGGCACTAGCATTTCAGAAACCAAAGTGAGCATGTTATGAAGAAGCCCCTGGTACCAATTTGCCCCTTTCTAAGTCTGCCCTGTAGCTAATGTAACCGCTAAGTAATTTTGGATGCCTTGGATTTGGTCATTTGTTCTCTGTGGATCTCAGCCTCCTGATCCCAGTCCCCTCTGGTGTTAGGGCACAGAACGACCCAATACAAAGGGGCTTTGTAGGCCCTGGCAGTCAGCATGAGACCCAAAAACCAGGCCTAGGTAGCCAGGGGCACAGAAGGTTCTGGGCAGGTGGGGTCTTTAAAACAGCTCTCCCTGCTGAGTCCCCAGGGAATTGCAGATTCATAAGCAAAACAAATGTTGCCATTGTTAAGCGGCTAAGCTTTGGGGTGGTTTGCCTCACAGCCACAGTGACTGGGAAAGTCTATTAAGGACGAAATTGAAGACAAGCAAGTCTACATCTGCTACCGGAGGTCGTAGGACTGACATCCCTTATACTTCAATTAAAAGAGATGTTGTTAGGATAGTAACTATACCCCTGCGGTCGTTGTCAGGATAGAGGATGCATGTAAAGTGGTCGGCAAAGTGCCTTGCACACAGTGGGTGTTCAAGCAGCAACCCGCAGCCGCATCCTTATCGCCAGCTCCTCTCCCTGGGACAGCGACGTATTCAGCCAGTGGTATTACGTGTGAATTAGCCGCCCTGTCCCCGGAGCCACCGCAAAGACATCAAGGGTTTTCTGTGGTCAGTGCGGTCCCTACGCTAATGTCCCTTGCTTTTTCTTTCATTCATGCACCTCTTTTTTTAATCAAAGGCCCTTCTTTGCAAAACTGGTCTCCAGCCAGCCTCCAGGCTTAAAGATAGGTTCTGGGTAAAGCCGAGGCGGGTGCGCGGCGGCAGGTGCGCGCGAGGACCCCGGAGCAGCGGCGGGGGGACGGGGTGGGGGTGGGAGACCTGGGGCGCGCGCGTCTCCCCGGCCTCCCGCAGGCGCCGCCCTCCCTGGCAGGTCACCGTGACCTCGCCGCCGCTTTCGCTCTGACTCGCGCTTTCCGCTCCCCCCGCCCGGCGGTTCCCGCTTCCCCCGACGGTGACAGGCTGCGGGCTCAGCGCAGCCCGCCCGCTCCCGCTGCCTGCCAGACGGCCGCATCTGCGGCTGGAGGGGCGGCTGCGTGTGCGTGGGGTTCAGGGTGTCCCTGGGCTCTCTGGACTCCCCGACAAAGGCGGGGGCGGGGCGGGAGGCGGGGTCTTGGGCCCGAGGGACTCGCCCACAGGCAGAAGGCCGCGAAGTTCTGCTGAAGCGGGATCGCTGCGCAGAAACAAGTCCCTGAGCACGCGTGGCCAGGAGCCCCCAGTGTGTGGGGAGTAGGCAAGCCCCGAAGGGAGTCCCAGATGTGCAGCCGGCTGCGAGAGACCAGGCTGGGGTCCAGACGCTGGGAGAGGTCCCCCCGGGGGCAGGCATGTGAGCGCCCAGGGAGAAGGCCCTGTGCAGGGAACCGCGCCGCCAAGGTCCAGGGGAAAGGCCCCTGGAGGAGGCTCGGTTTGGTTATAGTTTAAAGAAAAGAGAATGGTGGGCGAAATTAACCCACATCAGCCGTGAAGTCCAGTTAGCGCCTCCATGAGCTAGCCCAGGAATATTTGATAGAAAAGGAAGGCAGGGGTGTAGATCCCAAGACGCTGAAAGCGTGAATAGACCCGGGGGCCGTCTCGCTGCAAAGCAAGGCCCGAAAATTGCTAACAGACCACCAACGTGTATTTGTTAGGAGAGGCCACCGTATGCTGTAGCAACAAACCGCCCCGAATCTTAAAGTCTGAGCACAGCAAAGGTGTATTTCTCCCTCACGCACAGTACACTTCAGATCTGGGCAACTCTATGAAAAGCATCATCCAGGTGGCAGTGGGCTATCCAAGCTGCTCTCCTTCTGTGGCTGTCTCCACCGCAGACCTCCTAGCTGCTCATTGTGCAAGGGAAGAAGGACCTGGAGAATCACACTGGCCAGAAAATGCCTCCCCCTAAATGTGACAGGTGATCCTTCTGCTCACAATGTGCACAGCGCATGGCCAGACCCCGTCACATGACCCCCCCCTAACTGGGAGGGACCAGAGGTGTCATCTCCCACAGGCCTGGAAGAAGAGGAGGACCCCATGGGGTCAGCGTTAGAAGTTTCCAGTATCCAGCCTGAGCACCAAGGACCAGTTCTGCCTACACTCTGGTTTGGTAGGCGGCTGACTTGTTACCCAAGGCCATGCCCACATCAGCTGTCAGTTGAATAATTGTACAGTCTTGTGATTGTCTTAGAAGTCATATTAACCAAGTTTTGTGTGAAAGATTAGCTGAATCCACCCTCAGACAAACCGTCCCTCTCCCTGTGAGGTCCCTGTTAGCAACACATGCACTAGGGTGGTAAGCAAAGGATTCTGCGTGGGAGTGAACTGCAGAGGTTCACAGCTGTCCTTGAAACTTCCCCTTCCCCATTGATACATGGACCTCCTACCCCCACAGGAGTGGGCCCGTGACCCAGGGCTGGCCAGTCATAGGAATCAGTCCTGGGCTGGGCACATAACCCAAGGGGAAGAGCAGTCAGAGTGGCTCAAGGACTTTGTCTTGAGCTCTCTGCTCTGAAAGCTCTAGCGTGGCTGAACTTGAAGCTGTGGATCGTCAGCTTGCCACCATGTGCTGGCCTGAGGAAGAAGCCAGAAAGGGGAGGGAAACAGAACAGAATTATGGAGAGTGAGAGAGAGAGACAGAGACAGAGACACAGAGAGAGAGAGAGAGATGGAAATTGAGATAGACGACAGATACAATTTGAGTCCCTGGATCCAACTATGCCTGAAGCTAACCACCCATTTACAAACCCAGTGAATTTCCTTTTCCTGTTGCAGCTAATTTGGACTGTACCTTCAAGCAATTACAAATGGAAAAAGTCCTGAATAACACAATCACTAAATGGCCTGTGGCTGTAAACCCCAGCACAGAATTTTTTTAAATTGGGCTTTACCACTAGAGTCCCTCCTATAGCTGAGACCAACTTATTAGTGAGAAAAGCAGGTTACCTGGCCCCGGTGTGGGAGCAGGAAAGACATTGGCCTTTCTGTCAGGACTGTGTCTATCCCTGGGATTTCCCTCTTGTGCCCAATCTTTGCTTTCCCTCGGTCTCATGTCCTGAGGTCCTAGAAGTCAGGACAGAATGAGGTGCCCCCCAGGACAACTAGAGAGCCCCATCTTCTCTGGTGTGGTATGCATAGGGATCAGCTGGTGAACGTCTTCTGCTCCCCCACAGAGAACACCTGGTGACCAGTGCCCTACTGTAGGGTCAGGATGCTAGTGGGGAAGAGGATCTGGGGGAACAGAGACATTTTCCTGTGAGCTTGGTGGGGGTAAATTTCCTAGAAGTGACAGGAAATCACAGCATACGCACGTGAGGTTTTGTGAGCCCTCTGGAGCACACCCAGCTTCTCTTTCCAGGCTCCTCTGAGCTCTGTGGGGTCCAGCTCCCCTGGCTTGGTCTCCCCACGTCTGCTCTGCACATGGGCTCTGCTGCCTGGTGGCCTATTCTGGCTGTCCCAGGCCTACAGCCTCAGCCCCCAGCCCCTGCAGACTTCAGATCGAAAGGCCCAACCACAGAGCCCAGGGTCTAGATGGTAGTATTGCCAGAGACACCCAGGGGACATTGGGGACATGCTACACTAAAACTTTATTCAGTGTTCCTTTGAAATTCAAATACAACTGGACAACTTGTATTTTTATTTACTAAACCTGCAGGGAGAGGGGCTAAGGTGAATGGGGGATCCCAGAGCTTGCCTCTTGTGGCTGTTTCCTGCGGTACACCCCTGCCTGCCCCCATCCCACAGACACTAGGGCTTTAAAGCAACCCTTAGGCCAGCAGCACCCCGCTTCCACTGCGGGAGCTGTAGATGGCTGCCAGGGCACCCAGAGCAAACCCCGAGACAGAGAGGCAAGATAAAGGAGAGGAACCTAAGCTGCCCCGCACATGCTCCCCACCCTGGTCACCTGCCAGACCCCTTGGACCAGCACTCCAAGATTCTTTCCCCTGCCAGGCATCCGCTCTGGGCAATGATGTGTGCAGCCTCCCAGGAGCCCCGGGGGTATTAAACTGCTGGGGTGTATCCCTAACCTGCCCTTGTGACTGTCTTTCTACGGAAAGATGATAAACATTCATCCCCTCTTGCCCTTGCCCTCAGTCCATATAAGCGCTCAGGGGAAAACCAGTATATCCCAGAAGGCCTTGGAAACCGGGGCTGGTGACCCACACCACTGGCCCAGCTGGGCTGGCAGCCTGCACTCTGTGCCCCCTGCCACCCCCACCCTCCCTGCAGTTGCAGAACCCACCAGAAGGCCTCACCTGTGGCAGGCTTGAGCTCGGGTCCCTGCAGCCTGGGCAGGCTGAGCTCCGGTGGGGCGTCACTGCCCAAAGTGCCCTGCAGGGTAGTGACTATTAAAAAGGGCTCCTCAGGTTCTTTCCCAGACTGGTAACGTTGTCACCTGAAGTGAGATGGAGGGGCCCACAGCCACAGGGAGCTCTAGCAGCCCTCAGCCACACCTCTCTGAACAGAGCCTCCAGGGTCCCATGACCCTGCCCCGGGTGCCTGGGCGACCTGACACTGTCCCACCTTGAACTCCTCCTACCCATCCCGCTGCAGCCCCACAGTGGCCTGGCCCAGGGGGTGGGAGGAGCCTCCAGGCCTGATGTCCCCTCAAGAATTAGATAGAAGCACCTCCAAGCTCTGTGCTTCCTGCCACACGAGGTATCTGAGAGTCGCAATTGGCTGGTGCCGGGACAATGGAGGCCCCACAAACACAACTCCTTTACTTTCAATGTTTGCCAAACATCAGATTGGGACCCACGAATGTGTAGACATAAGCTCAGTGGGAGGCGATCGGTTGAAAATGGGAGCGTGTTACATGCAGAGTGTGTCTCAGCGTAGGTTGCAAGTTGTTTTGTAAAAATGGTATCAGATGTACATATACGTGGATGTGTGTATGCATCTGTGCGTGTCTGCACACACGCACAGAAAAAGGGGGGCGCAGCACATGGGGGCTGAGTGTGTCACACGTAGGATGTTTTTACGACAATTGTATCCATTACAGATACATGTATGTGTAGACATGTACATGCACACACGTGTGTATACATGTGTATACGTGTGCATGTGGCGTGGCCACGTAAATTGTACCATCTGCTGTGAGTCACAGCCAAAGAAGTTTGAGAAAGTCCTGTGTTCTCTTTACCTAAAAAGAAAGAAAAACTAATGAGCCAAAGTTCCCTTGACTTCTCAGGAAACGGGCAACAGATACTTTTAGGTCAGGCTCTGAAGGTCAAGGGGCGGGGACCGTGCCCCGCACCCACCACAGGCATTGGGTGGCTGTTGACATTGCCTGCGATGTCCAGGAGAGAGCTTGGACTTGGAAGGCTGGAGACCTTGGCAAGCACCCCAGCTTCCCTGGTCCCTCATGTCCCTTCCCTGTCCTCTGTGCCTCTTGAGCCTTTTTAAGGTTAAGCTTGCAATCACAGTGAAGGGTGCTCAGTGTGTCCCTAAAGAGACTCTTGTCCTTGTCACTGTCACAACCAGGGGTTTTTAACTTTCAGAGAAAACCCAAGGCGTCCCCAGTGTCCTTTCCAGTGACAAAGGCCCCTTAGAACCAGGCCCCCCCCTCCAGCCTACAACTCACAAAGGAACAAAACGTGGACTTAAAACTTGAAAGAAGCAACAAGGCGCACAAACCGAACCCGCCCCAACCCTCAGCGTGCGTAAGATATACACAGGAAGGAAGTGGCTGGGCTGATTCAAAGAGGCTCCATGTCTCAAGGAAAGGAATATTTTCCGACAAGCCGCCCTGACTGTGGTTTTGAACAAGAGTTCAGACGTAGCTTTGGCCGGTCCCCCCTACCCTGACCCCCCACAGGACCGGAGCGTCTGCTGTCTAGACACAACAGTGAGGGTGGACCCCATGCAGGAAGGCACCCTGTGAGCTGCTCCTTGATGGCATTTGGGTTGGACCCAGGCAGGCAAGCGAAGGCTGCTACCTCTGGTCCGCGTGGTCAGTGCTGTGGTCCCGGGGCAGGGAGGCGTGGGCGGCTGCCCAGTCTGCAGGGCTGGGGGAAGAAGCCTGCTTCTCTGTGTGTTCCAGCTACTGACTCACCAACATGCCTGTTTTTGATTTCTGGTTATAACCAGCTTCAGGCCCCCGCAGAGCCAGCCCTATGGGACCAGGGTAGCTCTGAGCATGTCAATCCCTGACTCAGAAGTCCCTTTGACACTCCTATGACCCTTGATGGCTTACCCACAGGACCCAGTCCTGCCCCAGCTAGAGGCCTCCCCTGCCCTCTAACCCCTCCACCACCAGGTCCAGGCTCAGTCAGTGGCAAGCTCCCTGATTCATACCTCCCTTGGTCTGTGCTGTTTGTTGTTTGTCCTTCCTTCCTGTCCTCTTCCCAAGTCCTGCTCATCCCCAGCTCGACAGCACCTCCTCTGTGCGCCCTCGAAGCCTGTCCCTTGCTGTCACTGATGTGGCATTTTACGATGTCAGCAGCTCCATGTCTGCCTATGTGAGCCTGAGCAAGTCAGTTAAATCTCTGAACCTGCTTTCCCTGTCTGGAGAATGGGGATAATCAGAGTTGCCTGCTGAGACGAGATCATGGATGCGAAGCATGAGCCTGGCACACGGTACCACCGGCTCCGTGAGCATCACAGGTTCTGTGTATACCAATCATCCTGATGATAACAGGTTTTTCATGCTCTGCAGATGGTAATCTCTTGGGAGCAGGACTAGTCGGTCATCCTTCCAGCCTCCCTCAGTTCCTACAGAATCTTTCCAGTACACAGCAGGTGCTCAAAAAAGAAATGTGAGGGTCTATGTCTCCTGGTGATCTGGGGTCAAAAGACTGCATGACGGACGTCACCTAAGAGCAAGACCAGCTTGCCCAAGGGACAGGAACAGCAAGGGGGTGGCTGTGCCGAGGCTGCCAGGACTGGCCAGGGGCCAACTTCCACTGCTCGGAGCCCGGGACCTCAGCGGGAGTTGGCCCTCCTCCAACCACACAGGGGCAGGGTTGCATCCAGACCAAGGGCTCAGGAAGACCTTGCAGGCTGAGTGCCCAGTGTGGGTGTGTCTTGGAGGTGACATTCACTGGGACTTTTCAAAGGCTCTGTAGTCTGAGCTCGAAGGCTGGACAAGGGTAGGAGAAGGAAAGATGGGCATTCCACAGCCCTGTGTTGCGCTCAAGCAGAGAGAGACCTGGAGAGGACCTCAGTGTCAGCCTGGCAAGGGACACATGGGTCCAGGGAGTGGAGAGCCTGGGACATAGGCTGGGCCTGTCCCAAGTCATGGAAGCATCGAGTCACGAGAAGCCAGGCCACCAGCTGCCAGGAGGCCAGAGGCCCAGGGGGGTGGGGGGGGACGGGTAGGTATCCTCTGGGCTTCTACAGGGACAGCCTTGTGCTGAAGTCCAGGGAGAAAGGGGAGAGAGGTAGCGCCGTCCAAACTGTTCCCATGAGTGGTCGACTGACACAGGCAGCTGAGGTCACTTCGATTTTCCCAGCAGAGACTCCCACTGTTCAGTCTGGACACGTTCTTGAAAATTTCAAGACCGAGATGCTGGCTGAGGTTTTCTGGCTTCTCCCAAGCCAGTGGGCTGTTCTCTGGCCAGTTACGCAGAGAGGCCTGCAGGATGGAGGCCCTGGGGGTTCCAGGCCTGAGCAGACCAGCAGGGCGGGCCCCAGACAGATTTGCCCAGCACTGGGGCTTGAGAAAAAGGGCGCCTTTTCTGAAGGCGAATCTCAATGGGGTGAGCCCAGGGGATCGTGTTCCCGTGGTGATCAAACGTGCAGGTCCTGATCCCCTGCCCTGGGCACATGCAGCAGCCTGAGGTCTGAAATGCAGAGCAGGTCTAGAGCCCCCGTGGCGCTCCCTACACGGGCCGTCTGACACGGAAGCAGGATCCCCTGGTCCGCTAGCTCCCCACTCCCCGGGCCACCTCCGCTCTCCTCGGGCCTCCTCCCCGCTGAGAAGAGAGAGGCGGCAGACAGAAGTTCCAAGACCTCTGCCGGACTGCACTGTGCCCAGAGTCTTCTCTCCTGTCCCAAGAGTGGGAGGTCCTACCTCAGGGTATGGCGTCTCTCCAGCAGGGCACCCATGTCCCCCCACGCTCCACTCATGGACACTGCTTCCCAGTTCTCCCTCCTCTGCGTCTTCAACGTTTCGTTCTTACCAGATCGCTCGCGTCGGCGGACTGTGTTGTCATTGCTGCCACTTTCAAACCAGCCTTCTCTGCCTTCCCCTCCCACCCAGGGTGGAGAAGTGGAGTCCGGATTTATCCTCCCTCCTGAAGCTAGAACACAACCAGACAAGCTAGGGGAGCACCAGAACGTCTGGTGAGGAGGAACAGTGGCCCCTGGGAGGTGGAAAACAGATGAGGTGAGCCCTACGACAGGCCGCTCGCCGCCTGACAGCGCTCAGGGGTGCAGAGCAGACAGGGGAACCCAGGAGCATAGAGAGGACTCCCCGAGTTCAGGAGATGGGACTGGAAGCCCAGGGAGACCAAAAAGGAGACTGCTGACGCAAGAGAGCCCTGGCGATCTGCAGGAGGTCCGCTCCAGAATTCAGCGCATGCCCGTGCAGCCCACCCTAGGGGAGGAGAGCACTGTGCCTGGTGCCCACCCAGGGCTCCCACCAGTCATGCTGGAATCCCGGATTCACTAGGCATTGGGTAGAATACTCAGGGATTCGCCTAGACTGAGCACAGCTCCAAGCCCACCCGACACATCATAAAAGCAAGACCCAGAAAGGTCAAAGGACTTCTAAGTAACTTAATTGCGTCACGGAAATGAGCTCAAGAAGATTTGCAAGAATAAAATAATATCAAGCATCAACGTGGTAAAAGTCACAATATCTGGCGGCCAATTAAAATGACCTTACATACAGGGGTGCCTGGGTGGCTCAGTCAGTGAAGGGTCTGCCTCCAGCTCAGGTCATGATCTCAGGGTCCTGGGCTGGGGCCACCTCAGTCTCCCTGCTCAGTGATGGGGTCTGCCTGTCCCTCTCCCTCTGCCCCTCCCCCCCAACTCCTGTGACGTGTGTGTGTGTGTGTGTGTGTGTGTATGTGTGCACGCTCTCTCTCTTTCTCTCTCTCAAATAAACAAACAAAATCTTCAAAATGACCTTGCATACAAAGAAGCAGGAAAACATGTCCCCTAAAGAAGAGAACCGGGTCTGGTCCAGGTGGCCAGCACAGAGCTTTTTGTGTAGGTCAGAGGCAAGAGGTTATTAAATACACAAAAGAACCAGGCCGGGGGAAACATCTCCATTCCACTTCCTCCACATTCCTTTTTCAGCAAAAGTACGTTCTCACGCTTGCCCTAATCTCTCTCCTCTCTTCTATTTTTCCTCCTTATTGTGAAATATAATATACATCCAGAAAATGTTTAGAATATAAATATTCAACTTAGCAAGTTATTGCAAAGCAAATCCTTCTGTAGCTAACACTCAGATCAGATGCATCCCAATCCTGGTCCCTTCCTAGGATCTCTGCCACCTGGCATCCCCAGAAAGATTTATACCTGAACCTGCATCAGTTTGCTGCAATAGCAGGAACACTTATAAGGGTGAGATGTTCATGTCTGTGAAATGTGTATCAGTGGAATCATGCAGAGTATGTGTGACTTTAGAGCTAGCTTCTTTTTCTCAATATTACGCGCTTTTAAGATTTAACCATGTTGCTGCGTGCATCTGTAGTTCATTCTGTTTCTGCTGTATAAAATCCATTGGTGAGTATACTTTTTTTTTTTTTTTTTTAGTCCATTACACTATGGACGGACATTTCCATTGTTCCCATTTGGGGACTGTCTCTGTTCAGGCTGCTATAACAAAAATACTGTAGACTGGGTGGCTCAACAACAAATGTTTATTCACACTGTTTTGGAGGTGGGAAGTATAGGACCAGGGTGCCTGCAGTCGGGTTCTGGTGAGAGCCATCTTCCTGATTTATAGATGGGTGTCTGTCTTCTCCCTGTGTTCTCACCTGACAGAGGGAGGGAGAGGAAGGAGAAGCAAGATCTCTTGTGTTGTTTTTTGTGTAAGGGCACTAATCCCACATGAGGGCTCCACCCTCAGGACCTAATCACTTCCCAAAAGCCTTATCTCCAAATACCATCACATTGGGGATTAGGGTTTTAACATATGGATTTGGAGGACAAGAACAGTGAGTACACAGCGGGTGCTATGATCAAATATTGCTAAGAACATATTTGCATATGCATTTGGCTTCAACATGCACACATATTAGTAGGTTTGTAGCCCCTAGTGGAATGGCAGGCTCGTGGGTGTGCAAATCTTCAGCTTTAGGAGACACTGCCACACCATTCTCCAAAGTGATTATACCTCCATCAGTGTTCTGAGTTCCTGGGACTTCACATACTTACCAACACCTGGTATGATCAGTCTTATTGGTGTATGGAGCTAGCTCACTGTGATTTTAATTTGGCTGGTGAAGGAACATTTATATGTTTATTGTCCTGTTCAAACATTTTGCCCATTTTTCCATTTTACTCACTGTTCTCTTTTTTTCTTACTGATTTCTTATTGTACTTTATATATTCTGGGTATGAGCCTTCTGCCAATTATATGTATTGCAAATATCTTCTTCCACTCTCTGACTTAATGTTTTACTCTCTTCATAATATCATTTGATGAAGAAAATTTTCTTAATTCTAATGAATCAAAATAATCCAACATTTCCTTTACCATTAGTGCTTTTTGGATCTTGTTTAAGAGATCTTTCTCTAAGCCAAGATGATGAAGCTATTCTTCTATACTTTCTTCTGCACTATATTGTTTGCTTTTCATCTTTTCAAAACTTGTGTTAAGATATACATAACATAAAATTTACCATTTAAGTCATTTTTCAGTGTACAATTCAGTGGCATTAGGTCCATTCACATTGTTTGGCAACCTACATGATTATCCATTTCCAGAACTTTTTCATCTCCCCAACTGGAACTTTCTACCCATTGAACACTGACTCTCCATTCCACCTCCATCCTCCCCCTCCCCACCCCACACCCTCTCTCCCAGCCCCCTGGTAACTCCCATTGTACTTTCCATCTCTATGAGTTTGGCTACTCTAGGTGACTCGTGTAAGTGGAACCATACAATGTTTGTCTTTTTGTGACTGGCTTATTTCACTCAGCAACATGTTCTCCAGGTTCATCCATGTTATAGCCGGTGTCAGACTTTTCATCTTTTTAAGTCTACACTTTTCTCCACTTGGATGACTGTCCACACCGCTCTGCAGTGCCACCTTTTGTCATAAGTCAAATGAGTTTATATGCCTGGGTTTGTTTCTGGACTCCCTATTCTGATCCATTGGTTTATTTTACATTTTTGAGCCAATAACCAGGACCAAATTCATGGGTTTGCAACCTATGCAGCCACACAGGGCCCTATGTTCAGAAGAGGCCTGCACTTGATTTAAAATTCTCCTATTGCTGCCTTGAAATTTTTAATAATTTTTGAATAAGAGGTCCAGCATATTTATTTTGCAGTGGGTCCTGCAAATTATATAGCCAGTCTTGCCAGTAACATATTGTCAGGATTATTATAGGGGCGCCTGGGTGGCTCAGTCAGTTTAAGCATCTGCCTTCGGCTCAGGTCATGATCTCAGGGTCTGGGATCAAGCCCCACATCAGGCTCCCTGCTTGGCAGGGATTCTGCTTCTCCCTCTCCCTCTGCCCCTTTCCCCTGCTCATGCTCTCTCTCTCTCTCTCTCTCAAATAAATAAATAAAAATCTTAAAAAAAAATTACTATAGTTTTATAATAAGTTTGAAATCTGGTACAGCAAATCTTCCCACTTTCTTCCAATACTTCTTCAAGAATATTTTGGCTATTTTTGGTTTGCACCATTTCCATATAAAATTTAGAATGAGCTTCTCAAGTTCCACCAAAAAAAAAAATTTAGGATTTTGATTAAGGTTACATTAAATCAGTAGATCAATTTATGGAGATTTAGCCTTTGAAATACTCAGCCTTCCCATCCACAAACATGGTTATTTCCTCCAAATGCTTAGCTCTCTTCACATTTTTTTTTTTAATTTACTCTTTCATCCCTATACATTGCACAAATATCCAAGGGACTTGATTTTTTTATTGTAGTAAAAAACACATAACAGAAACTTTGCCATTTTAAACAGTTTTTTTAAAGATTTTATTTATTGATTTGAGAGAGAGGGAGAGGAGGGTGGGGCAGAGGGACAAGCAGACTCCCCGCTGAGGAGGAAGCTCAACTCAGAGCTCGATCCCAGGACCCTGAGATCATGACCTGAGCCGAAGTCAGATGCTTAACTGACTGAGCCACCCAAGTGAGCCACCATCTAACCATTTTTAAGTGTATAGTACAAGGGGGGTACCAGGGTGGCTCAGTCGGTTAAGTGTATAGTACAGTGTTGTTAACTATGTGCATATTCCTGTGCAATAGATCTCTAGAACTTTTTCATCTGGCAAAACTGAAATTCTATACCCATTGAACAACTCCCTTCCCCCTCCTCTTCCCAGTGCCTGGAAACCAGTATTCTACTTTCTAACAGTTTGATTCTTTTAGATGCCTCATATGAATGAAATAATACAGTATTTGTCTTTTGGCAACTGGCTTATTGCACTTAGCACAATGTTTTCAAGTTTCATCCATGTTGTAGCATATGACAGGATTTGCTTTTTCTGTTAAGACAATAATATTCCCCTGTATGTATATACCACATTTTCTTTATCCATGTATCTGTCAGTGGACACCTAGGTTGCTTCCAACTCTTGGCTTTTGTGAATACTATACTGCAGTAAATCTGGATGTGCAAATATGTGTTTGAGGGCCTGTTTTCAATTCTTTTGGATGTATATCCAGAAGTGAGATTACTGGATCATACGGTAGTCCTTTTTAAAATTTTTTGAGGAATCACCATACCATTCTCTGCAGTGGCTACACCATTTTACATTCCATCAACAGTGCACAAGGGTTCCAATTTCTCCATATCCTTGCCAACGCTTGTTGTTTTCTGGGGGGGGGGGGGGTTTGGTAGTGGCCATCCCAACAGGTGTGAAGTGGTATCTCATTGTGGTTTTTATTTAATTTCCCTAATGATTAGTGATGTTGAGCATCTTTTCATACGCTTATTGGTGATTTGTGTATCCTTTTTGGAGAAATATCCATTCAAATCCTTGGCCCAGGGCATGTGGGTGACTCAGTCAGAAGAGCAAGGAACTCTTGATCTCAGAGTCATGAGTTCAAGCCCCACGGTGGGTGTAGAGATTACTTAAGTAAATAAAACTTTAAAAAAAATCCTTTACCCATTTTTAGCTAGGTTATTTTTGTTGTTGTTGTTGTTGAGTGGTAGAAGCTATTTATATATTTTGGATGTTAAGCCCTCATCAGATAAATGATTTGCAAATATCTTCTGCCATTCCATAGGTTGCCTTTTCATTCCATTGACTTTTTCTTTGCTGTGCAGAAGTTTCTAAGTTTGATGCAGTCCCATTTGTCTATTTTTGCTTTTGTTGCCTATGTTTTTGACATCATATCCAATAAATCATTGCCAAATCCAATGTCATGAAGCTTTCCCCCTATGTTTCTTTTCTAGGAGTTGTATAGTTTTGTGTCTTACATTTTGGTCTTTAATCCATTTCTAGCTAATTTTTGTATCTGGTGTAAGGTAAGAGTTCAGTTTCATTCTTTTGCATGTGGATATCTGGTTTTCCCAACCCAGTTTGTTGAAGAGGTTATCCCTTGTGTGTAACTTCAGCACTGTTACTGAAGATCATTTGACCATATATGGGAAGGTTTATTTGGGGGCTCTCTATTCTGTTCCATTAGTCTGTATGTCTGTCTTTATGCCAGTACCATACTGTTTTGATTACAGCGACTTTGTAATATGTTTTGAAATCAGGAAGTATGAGGCATCCAGCTTTGTTTTTCTTACTCCATAGTGTTTTTGTTATTCAAGGGTCCTTAGACATTCCATATGAATTTTAGGATTTTTTCCTATTTCTGAAATAAGGATTTTTATAGCAATTGCAATCAATCTGTAGGCTGCTTTGGGTAGTATGGGCACTTTGACAATATTAAGTCTTCCAGTCCATGAATATAGGATGCCTTTTAATTTATTTATATCTTCTTTAATTTCTTTAAACACTTTTTGTAGTTTTCAGTGTACAAGTCTTTCACCTCCTTGGTCAAGTTTATTCCTAAGAATTTCATTATTTTTGAGGCTAATGTAAATGGGACTGTTTTCTTCATTTCCTTTTTGGATTGTTCACTGTTAGTGTATAGAAATGCAGCTGATTTGTGTGTGTTGATTTTGTATCCTGCTGCTTTGCTGAATTCATTAATTAGTTCTAAAGGGGTTTTTGTGTGTGTGTGTCCTAAAGATTAGCACAATGGAATCTTTAGGACTTTTTACATAGAAGATCATGTCATCTGCAAACAGATAATTTTACTTCTTCCTTTCCAAATTAGATGCCTTTTATTTCTTTTCCTTACCCAATTTCCCTGGCTAGAGCCTCCAGTACAATATTGAATAGAAGTGCCTAGAGCAGATTTCCTTGTTTTGTTCCTGATCATAGGGGAAAAGCATCTAGTCTTTCACCATTAACTATGATGCTAGCTGTGGGTGTGTCATAGATGCATTAATCAGGTTGAGGAAGTTCCCTTCTGTTCCTAGTTTAGTGAGTGTTTTTGTTTTTTTTTTTCTTGAAAGGGTGCAGAATTTTGCCAAGTGATTTTCGAGATGTTTATGTGACTTTTGTTTTTTAGTCAATTAATATGATGCATTATATTCATTAATCTTCAGACATTAAACCAACCTTGCATCCCTGAGATAAATCTCATTTGGTCTTGGTATATGATTCTTTTTATCTGTTACTAAATTTGAGCCCAGTATATATGGGTTTATTTTTGGACTATCTATTCTATTACATTGATCTACTTTTTTTTAATCTTTATTCCAGTACTATACTGTTTTAATTACTATGTCATGAAAATAAGTCTTGGATCCATGTAATATAATTTCTTCAGTCCTGCTCTTACCTAATCTAGTTCCTTTACAATAATTTTAGAATCCGTTTCCCAATATCAGTAATAAAGCCTGTTAAGAATTTCATTGGGATCTCACCAAACATATAAGTAAATTTGTTGAGAATTGCAAGCTTAATATTATTGCATCTTCCAATCCATAAACACAGTGTAACTGTCCACTTAGGTCTTCATTGATTTATTTCATCAATATTCTGTAGTTTTCAGTATTCAAATCCTGTATGTATTTAGGCACAATTAGACCTATGTACTTCATTTTTGTGTGTGTGCTTTTTGAAATGGTAACCTGAAAAAAATTTAGTTCCAATTGTACAGTGCTAGTATACAATACATGAAATATAATTGAATACAATACAGAAATACAATTGGGTTTTGTATATTGAGTTTGTATCTTATACCCTAACTAAACTCTTGTATTAATTCTAGAAGGTTTTTGGTTTTGTTTATGTTTGTTTTGGAGTGGGTTTTTTTTGTAGATTCTTTGAATTTTTCTACATATTCAGTTGTGTCATCTGCAAATAAAGGCAAATTCTTCCTTTCCAACCTATGTGTCTTTTCTTTCTTTTCTTTCCTTTTTGTTGTTGTTGTTGCTGTTGTTGCCATATTACAGTGGCTGGGATTTACAGCGCAATGTTGAATAGGAGTAGTAAGGGAACATATCATTGCTTTGTTTTTGATCCTAGGGTAGATGCGTTCAGTTTTTCACAATTAAATATTTGCTAACTCTCGGTGGTTTGGTCTATTTGTTTGTTTGTTTTGGTACATGCCCTTTTCATGTTAAGAAAATTCCCATTTATTCCTTGTTTACTGAGAATTTGTTTTTTCATCATAAACAGATACTGAATCCTGGGAAGTGTTTCTTATACTTTTATTGAGTGGATCATATGGTTTTCTTTTTTAATTTATTTTTCTATTTTAATTAAAAATTTATTTTTGGTTTTCTTCTTTTAAAAAGCTTCTTAATAAGGTGAATTATATTTTTTAAAGATTTATTATTTGTTTGAGAGAGAGAGAGAGCACAAACAGTGTGGAGGGGCAGAGGGAGAGGGAGAAGCAGACTCCCTGCTGAGCAGGGAGCCTGACATGGGGCTCAATCCCAGGACCCTGAGATCACGACCAGAGCCCAAGGCAGATGCTTAACCAACTAAGCCACCCAGGTGCCCCAATAAGGTGAATTATATTGGTCAATCCTCAAATGTTGATCTAGCTCTGCATTCTGGGGATAAACTCCTCTCAGTTGTGATGTATTGTCTTTATACATTGCTGGATTCAACTTGTTTACATTTTATTGATGATTGTTGTCTCTATAATCATGAGGGAGATCAACCTATAGTTTCCTCTTCTTGTCCTGCCTCTGTCTCAGTGTGGTATCATTGTGATACTGGGCTCATAAAATGAGTTGGGAAATGTTGGCTCCCCTTCTGCTTTTTAGGAAGAGATTGTGTAGAATTGGTATTATTATTTCTTCCTTAAATATTTAGGGGAATTCATCAGCAAGCACATCTGAGCATAAAGTTTTCTTTATTGGAAGCTTTTTTTCTTTCTTCTTCTTTGTTTTCAGCAATTTGAATATGCTATGCATAAGAGTGGCTTCTTTTCTTTTCTTTTCTCTTTTTCTTTTCCTCCCTTTCTTCTTTCCTTTCTTCCTTCCTTCCCTTCCCTCCCTCCTCCCCTCTCTCTTCTCCCTTGCCTTTTTCCTTTCTTTCTTTCATTTATCCTATTTGGCATTCTCTAAGCTTCTTGGATCTATGGTTTGGTGTCTGTCATTAATTTTGGAAAAATATCAGCCAAAATTTTTCAAATATTTCTTCTCTCCTATTCTCTTTTTCTTCTTTCAGTATTCCATTTGGTATTTCCCACAGCTTTTGATGCACTCTTTGGTTTGGTTTGGTTTGGTTCCTCTTGTTTTCTCTTTATGCTTTCATTGCCTTACTTTCAACTTCACCTTGACTCTTACCTTGTCTGTATCTCTTCTACTGATGAGCCAGTTTAAGGCATTCTTTGTCTTTGTAACTCTGTTTTTCATTTCTGGTATTTCCATCCATTTTTTCATATAGTTTTCATTTCTCTGCTAAAATTATCCATCTGATCTTCAGTATAGCTAATTTTTCCTTAAGAGCCTTTAACATATTAATCATTGTTATCTTAAATTCCCTATGAGATAGTTCCAACATCTGCATCATATCTGTTTGGTCTGTTGATTGCTTTGTCTCTTGGGGTTATATATTTGTTTTCTTGCTTTATCATATGGTTCATCATTTTTTTGCTAAAACACAGACATTAGACAATAGAAGCTGAGGTAAATATACTTCATGCTTGGAAACGAGCACATCTTTCCTTTTGCTACGTCCTTCTGCTAGGGGTTTTATTAATTTAGTCAGGAGCCAGGCTGGGTTTGGGCTTTACCATTGCCGTTGTTGCCCTCATGGCATAACAGGTTTTAAATTCTTCTAGAGATACCTTGTGTTTAGGGTCGGGGCTTTTTTGCTGAGATTTGGCTTCATTGTCTGTTCCCACCCTCAGCACTGGGTTTTCAGTACTGTACTGAGGAGACCTCTGCCTCTTGGGGCGGCTTCCCCAGCAGTATTCCATTGCTATTTTCACATGGAATTTCTCAGCTGGGAGGGGGCGGTAGGACGCATCAGGACACTCTCCAGTATTCTCTTCAAGCCTCAGTCCTGGGCAGGCACTGGGTGCTTGGGGATGTGCCTCCTCCAGCTGGAGCTCTGGGCCCACATGTTTCCTGCCCTTTCCCAAGGGGCAGAAGATTTGTTTCTTTTCCCTTCCCCAGCTGTAATCAGTTTTCTTCAGTACTATGAGGGTGACACTGTTTGCTGCCCTTCTCCATTCTTGTAGTTTAAGACTTTTTTCCCATTGAGGAAGGGTTTAGGGGAGGGGGAGGAGGATAGGGGAGAAGTGGTCTGCATCACTAGGAAGCCTTCGCAGGGTGTCCCCAGTCTTCCTTGTGAGTATCTGATAAGATTCATTTCAACTTTTAACTTTATTTGTACGAATTATATGTTATATGTAACATAGGAGTCTATTAATTTCTATGTGCTAATTTTATAACCTGCAGTCTTGTAGAATTCTTTTATTCTTTGAGGTGGTTTTACCAAAAGTTCTCTGGGTATACTGTCTTGTCATCTGCAAGTAGAGATAGTTCTACTCCTTCTCCAATTTTTATCCCTCCAATTGTTTTCTCTTATCTGATTGCATAAGCAATTATGTTAAATAATAGTGGAAGTATTCTTGCCTTGTTCCTGACCTTAATAGGAATGTTTCTAGTGTTTTCCCATTAATTAAATCATCAGCTTTAGGACTGAGGTATATATATTTCATCCTGGTAAGGAAGAACCTATTCTTTTTTTTCAAGACTGTAAGTACAAATGCGTACTGAATTTTTTCAAAGGCTTTCTTGGCATCCGTGGAGATAACCATATAATTATTTTTCTCCTTCAGCTTGTTAATGTGATCAATTTTAATAGTAGATTTCCTACTACTGAGTCATCTTTGAATAGCTGGTATAGAATTTCTTCTCACTGTAGTACTGATTTAGCTCTATAGTTTGGGGAAGT
>NC_138377.1:108254368-108260268 GCF_054177405.1 Leptonychotes weddellii
TGTCTCAGAACAAGTCCATGGGAGGTCAACATTCAGAGTCTTTTCTTGTATGAAATATATATACATATATGTCTTCATTGTAGCATCAAGATAATTTCCCCTTAAGCCTTGAAGGATGTCTTCTATTTCTCATTAGCACACCATGCTTCTGATCTTCCTCTGCCAATGACATATACCCCTCTCTCTCCAAGGCAGCCTTTAGGGTTTTCTCCTTATTTTTCTAAATATGCATGATAGAGTTACCAGGTTTTCATCTTTTCTCAATCATTCTATTAAGTAACTCAGAAGAGTTTTTAATTTTAAAAATCTCCCCCTTTTTTAGCTCTGGGGAGTTTTCTCCCACCATTTCTTTATTTCCCACTGTGGTCAACAGAGTAATGGCCTCACTGAAGATGGCCATATCCTAATCCCTGGAGCCTATGAATATGTTATCTTACATGGAAAAGAGACTTTTACAGATGTGATTAAGTTAAGGATCTTGAGGCGGGGAGATTTTCCAGGATTAACTGGATGAGCCAATGTCATCAACAAGGGTTCTCATAAGAGGCAGGCCACAGGGTCAGAGTCAGAGAAGGCAATATGATAGCAGAAGAAGGAGAGAGCACAATGCCTTCATGGGAGCAGGGGTCACAGTCAGAGAGCCTTGAAGATGTTACATAGCTGGTCTTAAAGATGGAGGAAGGGGCCATGAGCCAATGAATAAAGGCAATTTCCAGAAGCTGGCAAAGGCAGGGAAATGAATTCACTCCTAGAGCCTCCAGAAGGAATGCAGCTCTGCTGACACCTTGATTTTAGGACTTCCGACCTCTGTAACCATAAAGTAATATATTTGTGTTGTTTTAAGCCACTAAACTTGTCACAGAAGCAATAGGAACCAGTATCCTTACCTTTGACTTTTTGTTCTGTTCCTTGTTTCTGAACTCCTACGGACACATTTTGGATTCCCTGGACTGATGCTACACATCTCTTAACTTTCCTTGCATGTTCTTCATCTTTTTGCCCTATGGTCTGAACTTTCTTTGACTATATTTTCCAATCCTTCTCCTGGGTCTTTTTTTACAGCCATATTTTTAATGTCTATGAACTTTTCTTGTTCCCTGATTTTTCCTCTCTTTAGCTTCCTGTTCCTGTTTTGGAAACGAAATAACCGCCTCACATGTTTCTGAGGTGTTAATCATGATTTTGGGATTTACTCATTGGCTTTGTTATATATATCTTCCCGGAACAGCTGTTACTTTTGTTCAGAGGGGTCCCTCTCTCTTACGGTGACGGTTTTCCTTAGTTGCATGTTTACATGTACAAATGAAAGACAAGACTGGTGCATATAGACTGCTGGCAAGGCTTCCGTCTGTGGCTCCCGAGTCTGTTTACTCAGCAGGCCTCACCCCTTCCCGAGAAGGCTGGCTTGAGTTCTGCATACAGGGTGACTCATAGTAACTGGCAGCCTTCATTAGAGGGTGCCGGGGCTCCTTACCCCACAAAAAGACCCAACTAATGAGGGCTTTACGCAGGTGGGAACTAAGCCTCCTCCCAAGGTCATTTCCAAGTGCAAACACAGCACTGTTAGCCTCATGGTGGAGCCTGGGGTTAGAGGCTAGCAGAGTGCTCTCCCTGCTGTTTAATGGACAATTCCTGCATCAACCCTCCTTTCCATGGCGGTTAAGCCCCTGCCTGACTCCTGCTCTCAAGCTTCAGACTCTGAGCTCACAGCTTTTCCAGGTGCTCAGGGAGGCTAACCCAGGCTGCCTCTTGCATACCTAGGGGGCTGCAATCTCCTCAGGCATGGTTCTTAATCAATATGATCATGCCTGATTTCTATGTTCTTGAAATCTACTCAAGTCACGAGTTCACTGATACTCGCCTGTGCACTCATCCTTTTCTTGAATCTGCTTGGGATTATGTTATGTTGCCATTTCCAGGGGCTTTGGAGAGGGGAAGGAAGTGAAAAGATGCTCCATCTACCCTCTGGATACCTAAGCTAGCGCAGCTTTCTGGTAGGTCTGTAAGTACTAGATGCATACAGTTGTCACCATACTCGTGGTGATGTGTGTATGTGTAGGAAGCCTCTTCCCTACAAGACCAGGGCCATCCCACCACTGAATTGCCTGAGTTTAGCTACAGTGTTCTAGTTTAACAAAATTGCTTATAACCACTGGCTAACTTTTGGCATGAGAAACATAATTGACTATAAACACTCTGCAAGTGGTATATGGGTGAAGATTATCTTTGGCTGTGGGTGAAAGATACTCTAAAACAGTAGTGATTTTAAAAAGACAACAGTTTACTCAATATGGGAGGTAGGAAGGTCTGCTAGGGAGGCTGCTGCATGTCGAGGTTTAGGCTCTGTCCTTCCTATGCCTGGCTGGGTGTGGCTTCAATCACTAGATCGCCGCATGGTCCAAGAGGACAGCTCCAGCTTCAGTCATCGTGTCTACATTCCAGCCAGAAGGAGTCCACACTCCAGAAGATGAAAGAGGGAGGAAGGGCTCATCTCCTCCTTTTAATGCTATTTCCCATAATGGAAGTCACTCATGATGCTGCCACTCACGTCCCACTGGCCAGAATTGGTCCAGATAGCTGTGTGCCAAGCTCAAACCTGAGGGTTCCGTTATTAAGGAAGGAGCATATATGGTGGGTCCTGCTGGGGGCAAGCACCCTGTCCCTTCCATGATTTTATCTTCCTCATGGGCCTGCACATCATGGATGGGCACTTGGGAGGATAGCCAGCTGACTGTCCATGGCTCAGAATGGTCTGCTCACTCCTCACCCTCTTTGCTGTGGTCTGAATGTTTGTGCCTGCCCAGAATTCACATGTTGGAATCCATATGCCCAATGGGATGGTGTTAGGAGGTGGGGCCTTTGGAAGGGGGTTAGGTCACGAAGGTGGAGCCCTCATGAATGGGATTTGCGCTTAGGCAAGAGGCCCCACCTACAATGAGAAGTCTGCCACTCAGAAGAGGACCCTCACCCAACCATGCTGACTTCCTGATCTCAGACTTCCAGTCTCCAGAAGTGTGAGAAATAAGTTTCTGTTTTTCATCAGCATCCAATCTGTGCCAATTTGTTATAGCAGCTGCAACACACTAAGACACCCTTGTTGGGCCTTTAAGACCTGTGCAACATTTGCTCTGTCCAGAGACAAGAATTCTGGGGCCAGAGTTAATGTTCTATTAATCATTTGCCAGACACCCAGTTTCACTGTGGCCCTTGATTTTAAATACATCACCCAGCATTACCCAGCCCAAAGGAAAAGCTCTTGCCCCATACTAGCTCAGAGTCACAAAGACACTAAAAGAATCAGGGACATATTTGTGTCCTCAAACATTCCAGGGGTCAAGGGAGACTGTTGGTTTGAATTGGCAACAGAGCTGTGGAGCGAAAGTCAACAAACAATGTGTTTCCCCGAGTCTTTGAGTAGCCCGCCCTTCCTCTGTTCTGCTTTTCCTGCCATGTCCCCAGGGACCTGCGCCCTGCGCATCACTTCTGCTGGAACCACTTACGGTCAGGGCTGCTTTGAAAGAAGAAAACAATTCACGAGTGCCCTCGCCCGTCCCTCCAATGCAAACATTTTCCAAAGTATTTTTTCCACATTTTCGCATCTCTTGTTTGGATAAGGCCCCATTTACTGCTGTTGGCTGAGCCAGAACAGTCTACGCATCCCGGGGGGGTGGTCTGCCCCAATACAAAGAGTTTCAGACTAACGAGCTGAAGAAATAAGTGTTTGGTGACGTGCGTGCAGAAGACACTGAGCCTGCCTTCCCAAGCTCCACCCTGGGCTTCCTGTGGCCGCGGCTGCTGGGGAAACAGCTCCTTATCCACGCTGGCAGTCGGGAAAACACGACAGCCCCGGGTCTGGTGCTTGCTAACGCTCGGGCGAAAGGGGATCACTGGGTCCTGCTTCAGATGGGGACATTCAGGCTCGGTTCCCTCTTCTCCCACATCCTCCCCTTCGCTCACCCCCTGACTACGCTGCCTTTCCGGGGCCTTTGTCACCTGGGGCTGCCTGGGGGACCTGGGCCGGAAGTCTCCACGGCAAATGAAGTGTCCCAAAGCACTACTTCCTCTCCTCCATCCCCCACTAAGCAGTGCCTCTGAGGGAGGGGTCCCGGGCAATCTCCCCTTCTATTCTCACTGAAACCTCCTCCTTTCAGACTTGGGCAGCAGCCCGCCTCCGGGCACCACGGGCCACCCCCGCAGGGAGGCTGGGGACCAGCCCAGGGTAGAGAGCCTGGGGAGCAGCACAGCCAGGAGTAAAGCCTGCACCCTGGCTCACAGCCTGGCCAGTGTGGCCTTTCTCCGTCCTGCTTGCCAGCTTCAGGCATAATCCTGAAGGAAGCCGCCAGTGCTGAGAGGTCAGAGGCTCTGTCTGGACATCCTGCGTATTCTGCACTGCGGGACACACAGTGCCGCTCACCTGTCTTCTGTCTCTCCTCTGGGGTGAATGGCGTTTTCCAAAGTTAGCAACACACGGGATGTCCAACCGACTGAACATCTGAGCTTTGTACCACCGGCTCCGACCATCCTCCTGCAGGGAGGCAGGGGCTCTGTTCCCTCCTCCGAGATCCGGGGAGGGTGCCACTCTGGGGTAAGTGACACACTTTGACTTCTGAAGCCAGGTCACAAATGATGAGACCGTTTCTGCCCGGTGCTCTTGGGACTCTGCCCTTGGAAATGCAGCCAGCATGCCTTAAGGAGGCCAAAGCGGCACAGAGGCCCCATGGAAGTTTCTCGTAAGAGTCCAAGCCAGCGTGTGACCAGGTGACACGGGGTCACCATCAGCCCCAAGCCCGGTGGTCCCCGCAGCCTTGGAGCCCTTCCAGTGAGGCCCCAGATGCCATGAACAGATTTCAGCTTTCCTTGCTGCATTCTTGCCCAAATCCCGTCACTCGGGAGCAGACTAGAATGATCTAAGCTGCTCGGTTTGGGGTAACTCGTGATCAGCAGCAGTAACAGAAACCGCATCCTTTGTCTTACAGAAACATCACCCTTCCTGCCCCCTCGAAGCTACACGTGGCCATGCGGGCTTGCTGTGGGCGAGGCAATCTGAGTGCAAAGGGTGTGTGCCAGGGTCTCGCGGCTGGGCTCCGTTCTTCGCCTACTCCTCTGGAAGGCGTGGAAACGCTGCCTCTGTCGGTCACGTTGGACATATGGCAGGAGCCCAAAACAAGCCTTTTGTTTTCAACCACTGAGATTTGGGGGGTGTTTGTCACGCCAGCATATTGTGTCCTGACCGATACACACGGCTGTTCTGGATGCAGGACCTGGTTCCGAGGAGATTGTTGCTTCTGGACTGAGCATTGCAGACTCCAGTATCCTTGAGATGGGGGACTTGTCCTAGCTCGTGGCTTTCCCATCCAACTTAGGGAAGCTGCTGTCAACTCAAGGCTTACCCTTTTTTACTTCTCCAGAAGCTCGTCAGTGCCAGCAGAACGTGCTGCTGACCAGACCCAGGACAAGCTGGGCCTGCCCCAGTTCTGGGCGAGCCCCTTGGGGCGGTGGCCTCAAGCATCAAGGCTGTCTGGGTTCAGAGGAGCAGACAGGGTTGGCCGTCTGGGAGGAAGGACAGGGACCTGGGAGCTGGAGAGCAAGGTTCAGGTCCCTGCACTGCCTCCCAGTGGTGTGGCCTTGGGCAAGTCCTCTGCCTCCAAGCTCCGGCTCCCTCATTTGTGAAATGGGCATGACAGCATCAATGTCTGGGTCTGCTCGGGATGTTATGAGAGAATAACTGTAGACTGGTGACTTATAAACAACAATACAGATCTTCCTCCGCTCACGATGAGATTCCATCCCAATAAATCCATCAGAGGTTGAAAAGACCTGAAGTCGAAGATGCATCTAAGTCACCTATCTACTGAACATTATAGCTTAGCCCACCCTTAATGTGCCCTGTACACTGACAA
>NC_138377.1:108260368-108298727 GCF_054177405.1 Leptonychotes weddellii
CGTCACATCCAGAAGAAGAAGTGCAGGTCCCAGCCACGTGCTCAGAGCAGGCAGCCCATTACCTCCTTCACCTCCCCAGACCCATGCCCTGTCTCATTCAAGCCAGCTTGGATGGGCCACCTCCTCATCCCCAAGGGACCTCCCTGTGCAGGTGGACAACACACTCTTCTAAGAGATAACTCTTCTTATCTGGAATGACTGGCAGGCGAATTATGTAGTGAAGAGAGCATAACTTTGCAGACTAAAAGATATGTCTCTTCATCTTCCAAGGTTGGGCTTTGGACTTATTACAGCCCCTCCCTCAAAAGGTCACCTGGGACCATAGCAACTCTATGCTGCCAGGCGCTCAGGCCAAAATCTTGGAGCCAGCTCATCCTCCTTCTTTCTTTCATGGTCATATCCACCAGATCCAGCCATTGGTCCCTTCGCAATGTGGTCAACATGCAACCACTATCACACACACGTGCACACACACACCCTGCCTCAGGACACCTCCACCTCTCCCCAAGATCTGCCTCCTGCTTGGTCCCCTGCTTCCCTCTACCCCACCCCTCCTTTCTCCACACAACACAGTGATCCATTTAAAACCCAAGTTGGGGGCCTCTGGCATGTTCCCCAAACTACCAAGCAACTCTCCAATTCTCAGCAAACATGGACTGGATGGATGTCTTACAAATTTAACTCAATTCAGACACTATCTACCTGGAGATGGCTTCAGATCCCAAAGGCTAGGGGTTCAGGCTCACAAGACAGACCCCCACTTCAGATGCCAGTTACAAGTACAGATTGTCCCCTGTGCTTCTGACCAACTGGCTATAAATCAGAGTTCCCACCACCTCCTTCTTAGGTTCAATTAATTTGCTAGAGCAGCTCACAGAACTCAGAGAACACTTACAAGTCCCAGTTTATTATAAAGGATACAGATGGAAAGCTAGATAAGGAGGAAAATAGGGCAAGACCCAGAAGGGTCCCGAGTGCAGGGACTTCTGTCTCTGAGGACCTGGGGCATGTCAGCCTCCCCACATGTGGAGGTATTCACCGACCTGGAAGTTCATGAAATCTCATTGTTCAAGAGATTTTTCTTTTTAAAGATTTTATGTATTTATTTGACAAAAAGAGAGAGAGCACATGTAGGCAGAGCGGCAGGCAGAGGGAGAGGGCGAAGCAGGTTCCCCACTGAGCGGAAAGCCAGACGTGGGGCTCGATCCCAGGACCCTGGGATCATGACCTGAGCGGAAGGCAGACGCTTAACCCACTGAGCCACCCAGGCGCCCTGTTCTAGAGGTTTTATGGAGCTTAATCTGCAGCCCCTCATCTTTCCCCTTCCCAGAGATCAGTGGGGAGGGGCCGAAAGTTCCAACCTTCTAATCCTTTGGTCTTTCTAATGAACCAGCCCCATCCTGCAACAGGTAGGGGCCCCACCCTAAGCCACCTCATTAGCATAAACTCAGGTGTGTTCAAATAACAGAAGACACTCCTATCACTCAGGAAATTCCAAGGGTTTTAGGAGTTCATGCTAGGAGCCAGGGACGAGACCAAGTACATTCCTTATACCACAGGGCCAGTCCCCTCTCTGCTCTCCTCCATCCCTTGGCCTAGAAGCTGTCCTGCCAACCCCCTATCTCAAGACCTTGTGTTTGCCCTTCCCTCTGCCTCGAAACCCTTCCCCCAGATAGCTGTTAAGTCCCATTAACTCACCTTTTCCAGATGTTGTTTAAATGTCACCTTCAAGAAGCCCTTCCTGCCTACCCATTTAAAACTGCAGACCACCCCCTCCACCTGGGGGTCCCCTTCCCTTCAGTGTTCATATCTCTTCATCACTGCCGCCACCGGACACACGTGCTTGGGTGCTCCTGGCCCCTCACCCAATTAAAATACAAGCACGCAAGTGACGCAGGACTTCATCTTCGTCTTCCCCACCCTCCTGCAGCGGCTCCTAGGTGTGAACTTTGTGGGAATGCCCCTTTCCCAAGGACAAACCCCAGGCAGAGGGACAGGAGGGTGAAGACAGCATGAGAGAGTAGGACCCAGCGCCTGGCCGGCACTCAAGAGCCACTTGCTGCAGCTTCTGTGGGTTCGAGTGGTGTTGACAGAAGCCTGGGGGTCCGAGGCACCCTCCCCACGGGCACTGCAGTGGAAAGCCCCCGGTTGAGGGTCAGAAGCCGGGTTCAAAGGGGACCGCTGAAGCCGTGAAGGGTCATCCAGCAAAGGGCCTTGGCACTGACGTGGGGGCCCAGTGTGGCAGGAGGCCTGGGACCCAGAGCCAGGCTCTCACCTCCTCCCTGGCAGACCTGGGCGAAACATGGGTGGCACAGGACAGGCTGGAGGCCCACACATGCCCCAAGAGCTCCTGGGTCACCGCCTCGCAGTGGCTGGTGCCCCGGTGCCCTGCAGCAACCCCACCCTCCACACCCACCCAGGATGAGCCAGCTCTGACTCAGACTGCACCCACCATCCTGCACCCAGCCCGTGGATGGTGGCTTGGTGGTTTTCAGTGCTCTTGGACCCATCTGGGAACAGAGGGGGCAGGCCTGGGCCTGGACCTAGAGCAGTGGGTGTCAAGGAACCCCCAGAGGCTAGCTTAGCCCCTGCATGGGCCTGATGGCTCCAGGAAGCCCAGGGAATTATCTGGCGGTTTGGCACAGTTGACCCCAGAAAATGCAGGGATGCAGATACTCTGCCAGATGAGTTTCCCCCACCACCCAACCCTTGGATCCTCCAGAGCTGCCAGGCTGAGAGGCCCTTTCAGTTTCCAGAGGGATCTCAGGTCCCCTCAGAGGGGCATTGGCTAAGCATGGCTGAGTGGGTCTTGGCTCCACCTCTGACTGGCCCTGACCTCCTCCAGGATAGCCTGCATCATCGTCCTCTCCAGAAAGGCAGTGAGGGGCATCTCGGACTCTGCCAGGGACACACAGGGTGCCCCGGCCAGTCTCTGGGGGAAAGTTCCCTGAGGATGCAGTCCCCGCCCACGTCCCCTCAGTGGGCGGATCAAAGAGAGCCGTGTGGGCGAGCTCCGTGGGCTGCAGGGCTTCCGGGCCTGGCTGCCCGCCGTCCGCCCACTGGGCGCCTGCGGCTGCCAGGACAGAAGGGGAAAGGGGCACAGGGGTGAGGTCCGCCCTCCTGCTCCGCAGCTCCGGGGCCTCGGCCTCCTGCCTGGTCCCTCCAGGGCCTAGGGTCCTGCTCCAAAGTCAGCCCTCCAGTGACTGCAGCGCCTGGTGTCACACGGTGGCCCCAAGGCGAAGGCGGCTCAAGGGTCCTGGGCTGAGCCCTGGGGAGAGGGGGCGGCTCCTTTCTGGATGCCGCCCAGGAGCCGGGGGAAGACCTGGCTTCAGGGCATTCCTGGATGGCAGGCGGGCACCTCCCTGATGCAAGTCCCTGGACCTCAAGCCTCGGACCCACCACAGAGCTGCGCCCATGGTCATGACCCACTGGCCACTCCGCACAAACACCAAGCACTGGCTTTGCTTTGGAGGGGTTTCCCTTCCTCTTGGGACATCGGTCAGTAAAGGTCGTGTTTGGTCTGTCTTGTCCCCTTGCAGCCCTGTCCCCTGATGCTTGTTCACTGGGGACATGGTCTTGCCGGTGGTGAGGACTGGGCTCCCACTGCTTCGGGGAGGGGGGAGGAAGGAAGCATGGAAAACACCACAATTAGGCCCCACCCTGAGCATGGTGTGCTTTGTGATGGGAACCTGTCCAGGCAAAGGCCTTAGCCGAGAGCTCTGGCAAATTACTGGGTAGCCATCTGAATGGAGCCTAAGCACAGACGTGCCTGCAGCAAGCACCTTATGAGACTAATTATGGGCTGGCTCCTTGGCCCACCGATACTGTGTAAAACGTAAAATAAATTCAGGGTTGTCCTGAAGAGCCACTCCAAGGTGGTGTTTTCCTTGGGAGGAATACTTGCCGAAGGTCCTCCAGCTGAGGCCCAGGGGAAAAAGATGGAAGAAGTAATGGGATGGAGGACCCCAAAGAGAGCCGAGGGATCTGTAGACCTCATACCAGCCTACAAACTGCATGACACTGCCCACCCACCCCTCCAGCAACTTCCTTGTCTGTAAAGTTCATCCCTCCACGCGTGTGATGTGCCAGGAATTCCTGGCCACTGGGTTTGGTTGATAATGATAATGTTACTAGTAAAATTGGCTTTGCACTATACATAGATTAGCTCATTTAGTTCTCGGAGCAAAGCCATCCTCTTTTCACAGATGGGGAAACTGAGGCCCAGAGATGTTAAGGGGCTTGCTAAGAACGTTCAGAGCCAGGAACCAAGAAGCAGCCCCAGCCCAAAAGGGCAACCAGGCCCAAGAACTTCCCAGAACAGACAAGCCTGGAGGATGTGGCATGCTGGGGAGACCAGCGCCCTTCCCTGAGGGCCAGTCCCCCACAGGCTCCTAGTCGGCACAGCGAGTCACTGGGAGGGAGGAGGCCAGGCCCAGGCGTGTCAGAATGCTGGGCGGGAGGCAGGTAGGCCAGCTGCTAGGGGCTCCAGGTCAGGTAATCACACTCAGCACCCAGCACACCACTGCCCGACCTGAACACACCAGCCCCAACCTCCCTGGACACCCTCTCCCACCCCCACCAGTTTGCTAAATTCAAGCTGCTTGGGAAATGACGCCTGGGGCTGTCCCCTGCAGCAGAGTCGAAGGAAAAATAAGGACATGAAGAAGGAGGGTGCCCACTGGGCCCATGGGAGCCAGGAAGGGCCCCTGCACCACCTTCCATGACCCACCAAGATTCTGCCTGTCCGTCTGCACACAAGGCCTGTCACATCCAGTCATCTGGCCCACCTCCCTTCCCAGCACAGGATGCCACACTCACAGGCCTGGCTGGCTCAGAACCTCCAGGACCCAACCTGTCCCTCGAAGCCTCTGCACTCCCCATGGCCTTCAGAGCTTGGAGGACAGGCACGGGGTCTCATCCACACCCCAGCAGGGCCCAGGCAGGCTGAGACAGGGCCAAACACCCAGGACACAGGGCCCCTCCATTGGGGCCACTAGGAGTCACTCAGAAACTCTGTTTCCCTGAGGTCCCTGCATCTCCTGCAGCCCCCCACCCCCCAGGCCTGGGGTCTTTTAAGAAAATGAGGAGGGACATCAAGTTCTAAATTAGACCCAAGGGGCTCACGTGGCCTTAACTATCTCCTTTCATTCCCAGTGAAAAGAGCAAAGGGGCACAACTTTGCTTCGGAGTGAGGGTCCCCAGAGTATAGTCAGGACCTACAGCAGCACACTGGGGAAATACCCTGGCCCCTCCCCAGACTTCCTGCATCAGAAACTCTGGGGGTGAGTCCAACACTGGGTTTTTAGCCCGCCCACCAGAGGGGTCTGGGGCAGCTACAGTGTGAGCCCTCCTGGCTTACGGCGTCCCTCTTCTACCCTCAGACATGACCACCCCCATGGATTCCCTCCATTTGTTCCTCCTGACTAGGAGCCCAGCAGCCCCAAAGGGCTTCTCTAGAGAAATACCTCCACAGGGCTCCTCCCAGGTCTTCTTGTCTAAAAACCACTCCCTGGCTGATGCCTGGAACTCCTCATCTGTCTGAATGTCCCTCTCACCAGTGGTGGGACTGGGACATGTGGGAGGCTTGGGGGTTGGACCCCCTCCTCAGCTCACAGGCTGGAAGCCCCTGTCCCATGGATGTCACCTTCCAATGAGGCCAGAGGTTACAGATCTGCCTCAGTGTCTGGTCTCCTTTCTTCAAAGGCAGGGCCAAGCATCGGGGCAAGGAAAGAACAGAACATGATGCAAGCCCAGCCTGCCTGAGAGATAAAGAACAGAAAGGAAGTACAGAGGTGGGGGTGGCTTTCACAGAAAGGTGCCTGGACCTGTACCCCCAAGAAGCTACCAGAGCCTGCCAGGGCACCCTGTCCCTCTACTGTCCCAGTTCCCAGGTCCATGCTGATGGGATGCCCTTTCATGGCCCAATCCTGACCCCTGACCAGTGTAGGGAGGTGGGTTCCCCCTGCCTCCCCTCAGCCCCCCAGGCTGCAAGTGTGAGCTGAGTTACATAGGGTGCAGGAGTCCCCAGGGGCTGCCTCACCCCACTCTCCAAATCTTAGGGCTGGAACTCGGTACGTCCTTTCCTTGGCCCCACCGCCTCACCCATCCTCTCTGCATCTGTCTACCGAGACAAACCAGCTATTGGAAGGGCCCCGCCATTGGACTGAGCCTGTCCCCCACACTGGCCAAGTCCTCCGTCCCTCCAACCCACAGACCAGGGTCCTTCCTCTCCTCCAGGGCCAAGTTCACACATCTCTTTGTCTTGCCCTTTGGAGTAGCACCTGGTGTCTCTGTCATCTTCCTGACAAAGCTCTCTGTCCCTTAAAGGCAGATCCGATCCTCCCTCGAATTTGTACTCTATCTGCCTGCCCTCCCAGCCCCTGCCCCCGGTCCGGGCACATGGTGGGTGCATGAGCCAGAGAGACCCCTGTTCCAATCCCAGTTCTGCTCCTTATGATCTGAGTGACACTGGCCAAGTGAGTCTGTGAGGCCCAGTTTTCTCACCTATAAAATGGTGCTTCCCAACAAGTTCCTTATTCATTTGGGCCCTCGGTGAATATGTATTTGGCACCTGGTAATGTATCAGACACTGCCTCGGACACCCGGGAGGTGTCTACATACACTCAACATTCTGATTGAGGACACAACGAACATCAGAGAAAAGAGACAAGAACTGCTAGACAGTAGGAAGAGGAAAAGAAGATACAGTGACCACCAGGACAGGGGCCTCACTTGGACCGGGTGGTTGGGGGCATCTGCCCAGGAGAGGAAAGGTGGGTGCAGGAGGAGGAAGCATCCAGCAACCCAGAGCAACTGAAACAGTCTCTGGATGGCAGCCCTTCTGTGATTCCAGGGACAGATGGGAGGCCCGAGGGGCTGGGTGGTGGGGGAGGGGAAGCAGGGGACAGACGGCCAGAGAGGGCAGCAGGACCAGTGTGCAGAGCTAGGGGTTTATTCTGAGGGCGGTAAGAATGCATCCATGGGATTAAGCAAGGGTCACACTTTTAAATGGTCCCTCTGGCTGTGGTGGAGATAGATGTAGGACTGACCACAGTAGACAAGACTACTTTGGGCCCATGCTGCGGCAAGTCAGCCCTGCTCACCCTGGGGACCCTCCTGGGCCCCCGTGTGCCAAAGCAGTGAAAGGAATTCTCTAAAACTCCAGAGCTCATTACCTCACTCCAGTGCAACTGGAGATTTGTTTTAGATCTTCAAAGGGTACATTTTGTAAATAAAATTCAGAGCTTATTATATTTAAAATTTTTTTAATTAATATTCAATTTATCAAAGTCCCAGATACAAAGGACTAGTTCTTCCTTAAGCTTTTAAATTCTCCTATTAAACTTCTTATTTTACACATAAGCCTAGAAAATTGAACCATCATGTTGTGGAGGAAGGGCTTTGATTTATGTTTGGCCCATCCACATAGTTTGTTAATTACACTCTTTTAAACATATTAAACTACATTTGTGCATTTAATTTTAATTCAATTTTAAGTAATTCAATAGTTATCGATGAAGAAAAACCCCTTCTGGAGTACTTAAGGCTGTTTTATAAATCTAATAAATTAAAATATAGTGACACATTCTCTGAGTATTCCAATAGCGTATAAGAACTTAGATTTCTAGTTAAAAATTTCAAGCCTAAATTAATTACTCAATTATGGCTTTAAATTCTAATTAGAAAGCTGCCTATGACTCTAACAGCCCAGATTATCTTCAACAGGACAAACACTAAAAAGACCAAAAGCATATGTTTAAACAATGTTAAAATTGTGGGTTTCCTTCTCATAGCCTTTTGGATAGACACTTCTACAGTGTTGTCATCCAAAGTAATATCAGAGTTACCTTTCCAAAGAATGGCAGGTTGTGTTCTTGGCTGGTAGAGCATTCTACTGTCGGGAGAGGCCCTGCCTGGTGCCTGGCAGGCTGTGCCTGATACATGGTTGCTCCGCCCACCCCTTCTCCAATCCGGCCGAGGGCCAGTCTTCCCAATCACACCCTGGGCACGGGTCACCTGTCACCTAATTCCTGTCTCTATTCGCAGATGTTTGCTGTCCCCACCCTCCTGGCTCCACACTCGTATCCAATGGGTCTACGTATTGCTTCATTCAGTTTTGGATTCTTTTCCAGGCCTTCCTATCTGTTAGCAGGTATTTATTTATTTATCTACTTTTTAAATAAGCTCTACACCCAGCATGGAACCCAAGGGCTTGAACTCACAGCCCTGCGATCAAGACCTGACTGAGCCACCCAAGTGTCCCTGTTAGCAGTATTTAAGTGGCATCTGGCTGGCTGTCCCCCAGCTGGGTGATACCTGACCCCTGCTGCTGGGTAATGTCCTCTCTGCCCTGGCCATCTTTCCCTAGCTAGACTGTCTTGGCCTCAAGTAGACTGTGCTGTTTGGTGGCCCCAGCCGACCCAAGACAGATGTCCAGCAGCACGGACAGCAGCACAGACAGGGGTGTCCCCTCCCCCATGGATTCGGAGTGCCAATCTGTGTGGGGGAGCAAGGCCCAGCCATGGGCACTGCCCCCGAACCAGCCTCCCCACAACAACCCACCCACCTGCCCACCCCACTCTGTTCAGAGACAGATAAAAATGAGTGTTGGTGAGGATGTGGAGTAACTGGAAATGTAAAGTGGTACAGATGGAAAACAGTCTGGCAATTCATCAAATGGTTAAACATAGAGTTACCACGTGACCCAGCAATTCTACTCCTCGGTATAGACCCAAAAGAAATGGACATCTGTCCACATAAAAACATGTACGTGAATGTTCAAAGAAACATCATTCATGATAGTCATAAAGTAGAAAGAACCCAAATGTCCATCAGCTGATGAATGGATTAAAAAAAGAAGCACTATATCCATTCCATGGATTATTATTCAGCCATGAAAAGGAATGAAGTACTGATACACCCTATAATATGGATGAGCTTTGAAAAGACTATGTTGGGGCGCCTGGGTGACTCAGTCGTTAAGCTTCTGCCTTCGGCTCAGGTCGTGATCCCAGGGTCCTTGGATCGAGCCCCACATTGGGCTCCCTGCTCAGTGGGAAGCCTGCTTCTCCCTCTCCCATCCCCCTGCTTGTGTTCCCTCTCTCACTGTCTCACTCTCTCTGTCAAAAAAAAAAAAAGAAAAGAAAAGAAAAGATTATGTTAAGTGAAAGAAACCAGACACAAAAGACCATATATTGTACAGTTCCAATTACATGAAATATTCAGAATAGGCAAATCTATAGACACAGAAAGTAGATGCGTGGTGGCTTAGGGCTGGGGGCCGGGCAGGAAGGAGAATAGCAGGGTGAAAGTAAAGGGCATGTTTTAAGGTGATAAAAATGTTCTAAAATTGACTGTGGGGTTGGTTGCACCTCTGAATATACCAAAACCCATCGAATTGTATCCATGAAATGGGTGAATTGTATGATATACAAATTCTATCTCAATAAAGCTGTTAAAGCAAAAAAATGTGTGCCCAGAGAAATCTTGTTCTCCTAGCCTCTCTGCCTGTGTCCACAAGACTTCTTTTTGCCAAAGTAAGCGAAGTGTAATCTACGTGTATATGTATGTGCATGTGTGTGTGTGTGTGTGTGTGCGTGTGTATGCACCGGCAGGAACAGCCATGCCTGCCTGCTACTCCCATCTCCGTCCTGATGATTCACTGGGGGAGGTTCCTGGATCCCAGTGCCCGGGAGCACTCGCTAGTGGGCGTTGCGCCCGCCCCTCCCAGGTGGGGGCTGCCGAGCTGGCCCCAGGGCTGTGGAGCTGCTCCTTGCCGCCTGGGGCTTCTCACCTGCAAACCGGCTGCGGTGGGAGTCGGGCAAGTTGATACCGGTCAAAGACGTAGAACAGTGTCTGGGACATAATGACTGCGATTTAAGTGGGAACTCTGGTTATGATTACCCTCACCTTCAAGGCCAAGCAAACCAATGTCTGGCTGGGAAGCTCTGCTGCTGCCTGGCACGGGGCCCCCCCCCTCTTTCTTCGTTGAGAGAAGCAGCTGCACCCTCCCCCCAGAGCACGGCAGGGGGGAGTACCATAAAGGGGGGAGACAAGTAGGGGTGCAAGCAGGGGCCTTCCAATAGGGGAACAGAGGGTGCATGGAAGGGGCTGTGGTGACAGCTTCGGAGGCACATGCCACCATTGGAGGGATTCTGGGAGGGGCCGAGAGTGACGCGACAGGTGCGCACCTCCAAGGAGGAGTATTTGCGCAGAGAGTTGCACAGTGTGAGGCGCAAACCTTGATATCTGGGTGCGAAAATGTCAGAGGCCCCGGCCAGGGCTCACTCACTGTACCCCAGACTCTGCCGGGAAGCCCATGTGATTCCAGCAGGCTGGGGGCTGGCAGGAAGGTAGAAGTGAGGCAGAGTCCTGGGAGAGGCGGGTGCCAAGTCAATGTCCATGTGAATGGGAAGGGAAGCCACGTTCAGCTTCTGATCAGAAAAGCATCCATCCGTCTGCCTTTAGACTTATAAGACTCCCGCCAGGTCTGGGCCGGGACATAAGCTGTATGTGGGGGTAGCCGCTGTCTTGGTCCAGGCAAGAGAGGATGGGGTCTGGAGCCCGAGTGGCAGCCGTGGACGTGCTGCAAAGCCTTCAGAGAAGGATTTACTTCGATGATGGGGCCGACAGAATCTGCATCTATCCATCTCTGTGGGCAGCAGGGCCTAGCTGGGCCCTGGGCCTGTCTCAGAGTTGTCATGTCTGTTAAGCCTATGTCTGCTGCAGAGACTTTCTGGAAGCTTCCGGGGGTGGGAGGGTGGTGAGAGGGGCAATAGAGGAACTGCTTGTGGATCCCCAGATGGGGCTCTTGGCCCAGTTCCCTCCTGACCCATGTGTGGGGTCCGTGCAGAGCCCACACTCTTAAAATAACGTGAGCACATCTTCACTGAATTTCCAAGATGACACCTGCCCAAGCCATTCTGCTTTCTGGCCCTTATATGGGTCCTCCCCAAGATATCCTTGGGGGTTCTCCGGACACTATGGCCCCAAGGGCTCCAGAACATGGAGGAAGGAGCCCCATGGGATGAAGCCGAGCAGCAGTGGCCCCCAGGACAGCCATGAGGGGGCAGAAGAGACAGAGCCACTGGGACACCCCTGCGGACCAATCCGCAGGGACATGGTGGAGGACAAAGGACATGTAGTGGTGGACCAGAGAAACCAGGGGGTTCTGGTTGCAGAATGGGGGGCAGGGGAGAAGGCTGGGGCCACTGGCCTCATGGATATAGCCCAGCAAGACCTGGACAGGGCTCCAGGCTCAGCCCCTCACTTACCGGGGCCACAGCCAGCATAGGGCCTGCAGAGCCTCAGCGGGCCTTCTGGAAATGAGGAAGGAGTCTCCTCTCCTCTCTGGGGATCAGCAGCAGCATTAAATGAGCTCATGCGAGTCAAAAGCACCTTAGAATTACAAAGTACAAAGAAGAATGCAAGTAATGATTATCGTCATTATTCCCCAAGACTACGGCATCATTTTTCTATCACGTAAGTAGTGTGGGTGTGCGTGTCCCAGAGTGGCTTCAACACACTCTCAGAAGCACAGGGTTGAAAGACACGTGGGGGTTAGAAATACAAGGGCAGCATCCAGGAGTCCTTGGGCCGTCCTTGGGTGGGAACTGAGCACGGAAGCCGAAAGGGGCTTCCTGCGGCGCGAAGGGCAATGCCGGGCCCTGGTCTGCAAGTGTGGGGGTAGTGCGAGGGAGGACGGGGGCACTCCCGGGGCCACGGGGTGCAGCCGGAGGATTCAGACGTAGGTGCAGACGTGGTGGGCGGCTGCGTGAACGCCGGCTGTGGGAGGCCCACGGGTGTGGCGGGAGCCTGAGCCAGAACCCAGGGATGTGGTCTCCCGTGGAGCTGAGTGGACCTGGGAAGGAAAACAGAGTTTTGGGAGGGGTGCACCGAGACGGGCGGCTCTGGTTAAGAGGGAGAGACCGGATGTGAGCCCACCAGCCTCCGTGAAGAAGCTCCCCTGCCTCCAGGCCTGCTGTCACACGTGCTGTTTCACGCCTGTCACACAGAATCCCGAACCTTCCTGGCTTCTATAGCAAACCCTCCCACTGGGAACAGTTCTTGAATTTCAGGAATTTATTGGAGCCTTGGGAAGCAAGGAGGGATGGTCTGCCTAGCCCCTCCCCCCTCCCTCCTTCCCACTCCTTCTCTTATTCCCTCTCCCTGAATGTCTCCAGGAGCCCCTGAAGGCCTGGACAATGCAGTGTCCCACAGCCTCACCCACAGCCTCACCCAGAGCCCCGCAGCTCCGCCCACAACCCTGCCCACAGCCTCACCAACAGCTCCGCCCACAGCCCTTGCAGCCCCGCCCACAGCCCCGCCCACAGCCTCCACAGCTCCGCCCACGGCCCCACCTATAACCCCGCCCTGCAGTGTCCCACAGCCCCACCCCACAGTCCCCCACAGCCCCCCACAACCCTCCACCTGGTAGAGGAGGCTCATGCAGTGGATACTCTGGCATCCTTTCCTGCTGGGGCAGCCTAGTAAGGGTCAGGACAGGGTGCTTCCCGCTGAGGGGGCATGGGCACTGCCTGGGGACAGGGATGCCAGGGCAGGCTGGCAAAGGACAGGAGTGCGGCCTGCGTCTTAGAGGATGTATGAGATTTGAGTAAAGAAGCCTGTTGCAATTCAGGAAGCAGACCAGGAGATAAGAGGGAAGGTAAATAGGGGGATAATCCAGGACAGAAAAAGTGAAAGTAAAGATAAGAGATACAGAAGGTTGACTCTGTAAGTCTACCTTCCACTAACATGAAACAAAAAAGGAGAGACCGTGAAGGGAGGAAAATTAGCAATAAAACATCAAAGAAAACATTTCCATTTCTAAAGAGACACATGGGACAGAGGATGAAGGAAAAATTACCTGCCCTTAGAAATACCCTCTTGAAAGTGTGAAACAACAGGGAGTAAGAAAAGCTTGAAAGATTTCAAAAACGGTAAAAGTAAAATGTTCGCTGCAAAGAAGTGAGATTCACAGTGCCTCAGACTTCCCATCAGTAGCAATGGACATAAGAAGACACTCAGGAGGTAATTTTGAACCTAGTTTTCTATACTTGGCCAAATTATCACTCAAGCAATGAGACAGAATAAAGATATCTTCACACCTTCAAAGATGCAAAAATACATATATACGCTTCACACGCATCCTTTCTTGGACAGTTACTTGAGGATATATTGCAGCAAAGTGAGAAAGAAAATGAAGAAATAGACAGACATGGAAATGGAGCTTAAGAGAGACCCTCCCAGGGGTGGTAGAGGGAGTCCCAGGATAACACCCGTGCAGGAGCCGAGGAGCAAGCAGCCGGATCGGGCCGAAGCAGGACAGCTGGGGAGGAAGTCTCGGGAACACAACAGTGGTAAAACTGAGGCTATGGCAGAAGCACCTTATTAGTTTGTTAACAAAAAGGAAGAAAGGGGATTAAAAGCTACGGAGAAAAAAAAGACATGTATATAATAAAATTAAGTTTCAAATATAAAGCAAACTAAAATGAGATACGATTTTAAGCTACGGATGGAATAAAATGTGTTCACCCAATTTGCCCTGGATGCCAAGAATAGTAGGCTCACAGAGAAGGAAATGTCCCCTAACTCAGGGCCTGGCTGTGCAGTGAGTGACAGGTGTGTCACCAAAATGCTCACAACCCTGGCGGGTAGAGGTGCCTGTTACTGTGCCGCTTGAATCCACGTTTACTGTACAAAGTTGGCAAGAGTACATGACTGAGGGGCGGCCGGCAAAGGCCATAGGACCCTCACTTTCTAGAAAGGGAAGTAGAGACATGGACCAAAGGTGGGGTAGCATCCATGAGAAGAACAGCAGTTTGTAGAGCTTCAGAGGGAAACTACAGAGCTCAAGCGGTCGTCGTCACGTAAGCACAGGGTTGGGAGATGGAATTAATCCATCCTCTTTCATATCAGGAAGCCAGTATATTTTATCAAATGCTCACAAATTGCGAAACAGGAGGACAGACAAGCATTTCATTGAGGCTTAAGGGAATAACTAACAAGATATTTAGAAAGAGAAATGTTCGTAGAATTGCTGTTCCTCTTTTCTTCGATCTCCTCTTGAGTTCGGAGGTGTTCAGAATGGTTTGATAACTACCTAGCTGAATTCCTGGGACCAGATGAAATCTAGGTCCCCTTCTCCTCCGCCATCTTGCTCCTCGCCCTCTAGAAAGAGAAATGATAAAAAGAAAAGGGTTAGGCCTGGGGTGGGGGAACTTTGGGGTGGGGGTGGGGAGCCGGAGGAGAGAGATTATTTTATCACTAGGTTTTCTGGTATTTGTTTTTTTAACCTTGTTCACATGTATTACTTTGATTAAAATTCGCAAATGTTAAAAATGAAACCAATGATTGAATTGCTTCCAAAGTCCTTGAACACCACGACTCAATGCTCCATAAAGCAGAGTAAACATATTTTGCTGTTTTACTTCATAAAGCATTTCACTGGCACTTTCTCGATTAGTTTTACAAGCACCCGAATGTATTCAGAGCATGCCTTCCTTACCCTACCTGTATACAGGAAGGGGAAAAGAAGTTTCAAGCCTTTACCTAAGGGTAAGAGCCAGGCGGGATGAGGAATAACGAGTCCCCCGCCTTTACCCGCAGATGGGCCTCCAGGTCCCAGAGCAGGTAGCTGGGACCCTTCCGGGCACTCAGGGCCGGCATCCCTCCGTAGTCTAAGATCAATGAACACTCCCCTCCTTTCAGAGGCCTCCCAGCAAGGAGCCTGCCCACCCCTTCCCCACCCCACCACCACTTCCCTTGGGCTGTAGCAGGTCTATTTTTATTTCTTGTGATGCACAGCTTATGTCCCAGCCAGCTTCCATGGTGCCAGGCCTTGCCCAGTGCAGGGGGCAGCCCGAAGGCTTCGCAGGTACGCTTCAGGCTGCACGTTGCAAGGACGGCCCACAGGCCTGCCTGGACAAGCCCGGATGCAGGAAGCAAATCCCCGGACCGTGTAAGATCGTCGAACACTTCACACCTAGAGCAAATATGGGCAAAGAAAAAAGAGCCCCCGCAGCTCCCACCACCGAGCAGGTGCAGGTGAAGGCCTCTGAGCCACCTGCCCCGACCTCCCCTCCATGGTTCCCACGCTTGGCTTATGGGGATGGATGCACGAGGACCACAGAGCATTACCCTGTGTCTTCCAGCTCCCAAGCATGTCGCTCTATGGTAGGGTTTCCTTTTTGCAGTTTGCTTTCTTTACGCAGCACTGTTTCGGCATGGTCTGAGGTTGATGCGCTCGGTTCTGCGTTGCACCTTTGCACGGATGGGCCGGCAGCCACTGGGCGTATCCCTCCTCACGTGGCTGCGTGTCCAGGAGCCTTTGGGGTGTGTCTGGGCTTAGCTCTCCCTAAGGGCACAGTCCCGGATGCCAGTGGATATCTTCTGGTGGTGGGAGGTGGGCTTCCCAGCTTACCTTTGACAAGCTCTTAGCCTCACAGAAGTTCCATTGTGGTCTTTAACTACAGAAGTTACACCTGGGTAGTTCTGAAAACTTAAAAAATAAACAAAAATAAGTGAATAAAAAATAATTTGTATTTTCCACCACTGACAGATATAACTGCTTGAGTTTTGTCTTTTACCAGGAATTTTTCTATGCATATATTCATAAGCACAATTATATAGCTTAGAGAGAAAAATTTTTAAATAAGTGATTATACTTTGCCAACTGTTTTATTACCTGCCTTTTTAACTTAATAATATATTGGCCACTGGAGACAGTGGATGTTACATAGTTCACTTAGCCAATCCCCTATTCCTATATACACTATTTTTAAACATTTTGGTGTTTTTAACAGATAATTTTAAAGTGTTTTATTATTTAATACTTGCTGCATTCACAAGAATATATGTAATGGAAGTGTGAGGTGGGGTTTTTTTTTTTTTTTTTAAGAGAGGGAGAGAGAGCAGAGGAGGGGAGGGGCAGAGAGAGAGGGCAACAGAGAATCCTAAGCAGGCTCCACACCCAGTGCCTAACCCGACACAGGGCTCAACCCCACAACCCTGAGATCATGGCCTGAGCCGAAATCAGGAGTCCGACGCTGAACTAACTGCGCCACCCAGGAGCCCACAGAAATGTGAGTTTTGCCCCCCCCCATTCACCCCCCGCTCCCCGCAGAGCCGGTCATGGCTGCCATTAGCCGCCTGTCCCTGCACACTAAAGGGACCCCCTCTCCTCCACGTGGGGTTTGTGTTTCCATTACAATCGAGGTTCAAGCACTAGCAGCTGGTCTTCCTGTCCAAGGTGAAAGGTTCGTGTAAGAACTTCCCTGGACCAGGGGTGGGAGAGAGCTGCAGAGGCCTGGATGGGGCCGCCCTCCCTGCTCTGGGTGTCCTGGCCTCGCGGGCCTGCGATCAGTCTCCGCTAACCTTCCAGAATGTGCTCGTGGTTAGCAAGGGCAGGAGACAGACCAAAGACAGGGCGCAGCTTACGTTCATCAGAGCCAGCCGTCAGTAACCATTTTCCAAAGGCAATAACGGATCGATAAGCCGAGGCCTCGTGTGGCGGCTCTGTGTGCGGATGACTCCTTCGAGGAGGAAGCCTATTGATTACGCCAACCATATTGATATTTAGTGTTGATACTCACCCAGTGCTCCGGGGGAATTAATAAATGACTCCCTGCCCCGTGGCGAGGCTGGGAATAGAAGACACCGGGACGGGGCCAGACTAGGGCCTCGCACGGCCATGGAGCCTGGCCCGTGACGAGGGTCCTGTCCTGCCATCCCAGGACTCCGGGATCACGACCGGAGCCGAAGGCAGAGGCTTCACCGACTGAGCTGCCCAGGCGCCCCCCAGTCACTTCTTTAAAGAGAGCTACAGTGCAGTGACTACTGTTTTCATGGTTGTTATTTCTACTTTTCAGGGCTGACAACTGCAGGAAAATACTGCGAAGGACTACAAAGTGCACGTGGCAGCCACTGAGTCCGATTTAATTTCCCGTGTGATGGCAGGGCTCTCCCACCACGTAGCGGTCGGTCCCCCCTACAGCGTCTGTCCGCTGTAGCCCGCACAGCTGCTGTGCATTCCGTGGCGCAGGGTGGCTGCAGGAAGGCCACGAGGGCTGGGGCACGGGCCGAGGTTATCCTGCACTTTCCGGGTGGGCCTGATGTCATCACAAAGGCCCTTATAAGAGGGAGGTGGGGGTCAAAGAGGAGAGAAGTTGCTGTACTCTGGGCTTTGAAGATGGAAGAAGGGGCCAGGAGTCAAGGAATGGAGGTGACCTCTACAGGCTGAAAAGGGCAAGAGACAGATGCTCCAGAGGACACCAGTCCGGCTGACCCCTTGAGGTGAGCCCTATCAGACTCACTGCAGATTTCTGACTCCCGAGCTATAAGAGAATAAATATGTGTTGCCTTAAGCTGCTCCGTTGGCGGTGATTTGTTACAGCAGTAAGAGCCAACTAGGAGGGGCCCTCTGCTTCCGACCCTGTCTCCGTCAGACCCCCAACATGACTGACACGGTGGTAGTAAAGAGACCGTTTCCCAGGATTATGCCCCAGTGGGCCCCCCTGGAAAATACCGTGGCCTTGGTTTTGCCTACCAACCAGGCTCCCACCCGGAATTCCTCTGTGGCATTTGTGGTGGTGGCATTTCAGCCTCTGCTTGAATACCTCCAGCGGCGGGGTGCTCACTGCCCGCAGACCGCTGCTGAATGATGCCGAATGATGGGAAGTTCCTGCAGCGTGGGAGCCCTGGCCGGCCTCTGCCCTCTGATGCCACCCCCTGCCCGCTCAAAGCCAGCAGCCCCCGTGTCCCCCGGCAACCCGCTGCTGGTCAGAGGCTGGGTCTCCTCCGGACTCTACGCGGTAGGATGGGTCTGTGTCATGTGGTGTAGGCACACTTCGTCTTGTCGGCTGTGGTCAGGGGCTGGCTGCCATCCTACTGGCCTGTGGATGCCGTTTTGAATCCTCTGTTATCCAAGAAATTAACTACTACGTCCCCATCTCTGTGCAAATCCTCCCCGACAGCGCGTACTTCACCTAACTGCCCCGAGTTGGACTTCGTAATTCAAGGTCCTGATAAAAAAGGCAGAGGGTGTTGGGCAAGGAGCGTCTGGGGGCTGACCGCTCAGTGACACCCAGTCCCTGCTCAGTTCTGAGATCCCCACCCCCCGCCCCGCGCACTGCTCACGTGCTGTGTGCACGCCACACGCACTAACGTGTGGTTTTTAAACACCGGGGAAACCTACTGCTTGAGCATTCTCTTCCTTCTAACACTACTGGGTGCCTCTCAGGGTCGCAGGACATTCCTCGGCCTTTAGAGATGGAGGTTCCCTGAATGGCCAGGCCCCCATCTTCTAGAAAGGAACCCCAGCAGGAACCCAAAACTTCTTGCAAACCTCAGCAGCGATGTCACGGCGGATGGCTGCGTCTCTCCCCGCTCCAGTCAGTATTTCTAAAGCATTTGGGCTCCTTGCAACACGCAACTATTTATGGAAGTGGATCCATCCGGCTTGCTGCGATCAGGGAGTTCCCGAGCAGAAAGAAATGGTCTCTGAGAAGGCAGAACAAGGCTGTCCTGGGAAAATGCTCCCACCAAGACGGGGCTCCACATGTCTGAGCACCAGGAGACTTTTGTTTGAAACTGCGTGCTTGTTTTCCTGACGGTTCCGTGTGTGCTCCGGGGCCTTCACTTCGCGGCCCCTCCTCCTCCTCTATGATACAGAGAAGATTTTATCGGGAAACATCTGCCAGTGTAGATGTCGCTTTAGGAAAAATCGCCTCCGATCAGCTCCAATGCTTGTCACTCTTACTACTCATTTTACATTTCTCCATGTCTTCGTGTGCTCTCCAAACCGCAGGTGGTAACGTGAGCAGCACGCACGGTCCCGGCTGCAGGCCTGGGTCTGCACCTGGCTGGGGGCTTCTCTCCGTGCTCTGTGGACACAAGCCGCCATCACCCAGCTCTTCCCACCAGCCACAGGCTGGACGCTGCCTGCTGTGGAAATGCCCTGTTTTGGGGGAGCAGCCTGATCACAGGAGACTTAAGCGAGCTCTGCAGCAGCACGTACCATGCCAGTCCCCCGCCCCTGAGGCCTGTCCGCACAGCTCCGGGCTGCCATCTGTGGCGAAGAGCTTTGGGGTCAGCGCCCCCAGCCACCCTCGGGGACTTCAGTGGCTGCCAACAGGTCCTTCTTGGGACTCTGGGCTGAGGGGTGAGGGGAGCAGGCAGGCTCTGGCTGAGTGACAGTGTGGTCTGACGGGCTGTCAGAACCTCCGAGGGCGACTGGGGTGGAGAAAGGGGGCTGCTGCCGGGGCAGGGGCAGGGGGGAGGATGTTCAGGTGTTTATGGGGACTTCTAGGGACAATCACTATGACCTGCTCAGAAGCCCATCGTTGCTGCCTCCCTGAGAGCCTACCTTTCTCCTTGATGCTCTTGGGGATGGAACTGTCAGGTAGAGCTTTTGGGCGGTGGGGGGCGGGAAGGGAGAAGGGCTGAGGGGTGGGAGTGTGACAAGCTGAAATCGGCTGAGTAGGTGGGAGGGGATAGCCAGAGGGGCACCCACTCTCTGCAAAGCCTTGTTTCCTGTAAAAGACCTACAAAGTTCCAGGTTGGTTTCTGCCCCCTCAGCCAATTCTATACAGCTGTTGGAGTTGGTCCACTTAGGTTGCTCCCCTCCCCCACCCTGGGCCTCTCCAAGGAACCAGCTCTGGCAAATAAAATAATGAATCATAAATTTTATTTCAAAATGTAAACGTCACTAAACATGCATACACGTTAAAACAATAAAATTTACAATTTAGTTATTTTTTTTCTTTTTGCATAGGACATCATTACAATATAGAATCTATGCCATACAAAATACATACAAAGTTTTATCCAAGCAAGCCAAGGCCAGATTGGGAACTGTACAACTGTAATACTTCACTGTAGTGATCCAGAAAAGATGAAACATGGCCTTCGGAAGCATGGTGTGGTGCTGGTTAAAAAGAAAAAAAAAAGTTCCTACAGAAAAGGAAAATGTGTGATCCATGGAAATGGTCTTGGACCCTTGGATTCTGCCTTGGGATTTTGGCATACGATTCCAGAGAAGCTCCATCAATGGCTTTGGATGGGGAAGGGGTCATTTGTGTGGGTCTGGGGGTGGCTGACTCATGCACCCAACGCACCCACAACACACCCGGTTATGTGGGAACACAGCAAGCCCCACGTCCCACAATGCATAGCTCATGCTGATGCTGCTGAGCCCTTGGGATCCTCGGCACTAGGCACACGGACTCTCCAGGGTGAGGCTTGGGAGCGAAGCCACCCGCCCCGACACCTGCACCCTGACCTGGGAATGGCCGCCTGAGCCCCACTGGGAAGTGGCCCTCTCACCCCATACACAGGGCAGGCTGGGGAGGGATCCGGCCGGTACCCCCAGCCCTTGTGCTCCGAGTAGGGGAGGCCAACCTTCGGCCAGACCTGTGGTTGTCTTGCAGGCATTCAGCTCACATACTTGGGTTTCTTAAATGAGCATGTACAACATCCTGTCAACACGTCCCTGGGAAAACGCCCCTGAGCCCTGGGAGAAAGCTGCTCATGTGGTCCCCTTCCCTCCCATCCTGTTCATCTTTAAATAAAAGTAGTAAGGTTTTAAAGCTGCATGAGAAGGGGAGAGGCTGGGCAGGGCCAGTTGGACGTACTGCAAGTCTGACATTGCTACAGGGGGTCAGAAGAAACCAAGTATGGTGCCTCCGCCCTCATGGATCTGGGGCTCGAAGCTCCCACCAAAGCCAATCTTCACACCAGTGAGGGACAAAGCAGTGGGTGGGAGGAAGGGCCTCGCCCTAAATGCTGTGCAGGCATTTATCAGTAGTAAGCTGGATTGCGCATCCAAATTCTGGTACAAAATTCTCTGGAATGTGTCTTGGACAAACCTTTGAAACTGAGCCTCAGAATCGGGAATATCAGTCATAGGAGCTGGCTCTTCCCAGGGCAAACCTGCTTTCAGAAATTGTAGGCCCACATCCTTGATTTTACCTTTGGAAAACACAGTCACCAGAATCGCATATGGAATCTTTGGGTAGCAAAAGATGTGGGTGATCGACAAAGCATCTAACTGTTTTCGATGTGACCACTACATCAGCCCCTTTAAACCTTCCAGCACTGTTTTTGACTGAATGACTTTAAAAACGGGTTAAAAAAAAAAATCAGTGATATCTGTCAGAAGTCAAAATAATCAGGTAGCCCTGTAAACAGCCCAAACCAGGAGTTAAATGACAACGGGACACTATTGCTCAGATCACACTTTCTTGTTAGGTGGCACTCCTGCTCGCTGAGACCATGGATGAAGTCCCTGGCGAGTGCTATGACCTTTGCTGTCCACCTTAGCACCTGCTTCTGGCAAGAAAGGAGGCTGGGTCTTCTGAAGACTCTGGGCCGGGCAGCAGAGAGCTCGACTAGAGACCCCAGTTCTGCCACACTTCCCTTGGGACCATAGAAAGCCACCGGTCCTCTCTTCACGTCCCAACTGGTGGGCTGGGGGCTACCTGTGGCCTGTCTGTCCCTATCTCCAAGTCAGTCCCCACTGGTCTGAGCTGTGACCCAGGGCACGGTGAGATCTGGGGACCCCAGTCCCACTGATGTTTGCACCTGGAGGCTGCACCGTGGCGAATCCTGCACCTGCCCGGTTGCATGGCCTCGGAATAAAGGGTGGGTGGTGTCCTGCACCTCAAGTGCCATAGTGGGGGTGTCGTGGGATGCAGGTAGGGCACCTCCAGGACTACATTCCCATCAAGGGCATCGCTGCCTGTCCCTACATAGCACCCTACAGAAGAGGACCCTGGGGCCCTTTGTGGAAACGGCTGTGTTCACCTGTTCCTTTCCGGATGGCTGTAGGATTCCGTGGGCATATAGGGAGCTGACAACTGGTCCCCTCACATGGCTGACGCAAAGAGGGGCTTTCTTATTTGGGACGTGAGCTAAACACCAGCCCCCTGATGGTTGAGTCCAGGGTCACTTTTAGGATTTTTTGGAGGAAATTCTCCCTTTGTTCAGGCAACCTTCATTTTGAGATCTCTGCCCCCTTGGCCTGTGAGAACAAGTCTGCTACAAAATAAACGTTTGAGTTTTCACTATTATGTCTAGGAGTCCTATGGGTTCTTCAATCACACTGAAGCCAGCAAGCATGGCCATAAACCAGAAAAATGAAAGACCCTGAAATAGACCCAGGCTGGGAAGACATTCTACATCTTAGAAGAAAATGCAGGCTGTTTCAGGAGGGTCTGCCCCATGTAACTGCTTCCGGTGGGGGCCCCAGGGAGTGGCTTTCCAAGGCCCACCGCCCCCTTCCACGAGCATTCATTTCATGGTGATGAGATGCCAGGGAGAGCCCATTTAAACCTCGCCTGAGGTTCATGGATTTTTCCCACCCTTCAAGTGAGATGAATTTTAGCCCCAGATGAGTCAGGATGGTCCGACCAGAGCCCCAGGCCAAGTGCCCAGGGAAGCCAGGTGGGGATTCCCTCCAGGTGCCCTAAGTCAGCAGAGCAGTGCCCCATCTCCCAGGCCAGGCCCGTAGCGGAAGGACCGCACCCTGCCATTAGACCAGAACCGCTTTGGGAATGAAGACACACTCCTTTGCCAAAAATAGCCAATGCCTGCATATTTCTGTTTTAAGGCAATGTTACCCTTCCATCTATCTGACGGAACAGCCCTGGGTCATTTAGAGGAAAAATTAAATTAAGTGCTCTCTTTGGAAACAGCAAACACCCGCTTTCCCTCCCCCACCCCCCACCCCGCCTCTAAAACAAACCAGCTCTTCTTTTATTCCAAGATGACTGGGTTTAGAGTCCTTACTCCCCTTCCTATGTGCAGACAGATGTGGGGTTAGAAACCCTCCTTCTGAGATGCCAGTGGGCAGATCACAAGGAGACTCCTGGCTCCTCAAGGGGATAGCACTGTGTGGCCTCCCAGAGACACACAGCTCCCTCTCCCTGCCTTCGGGGACCCGTGGACGGTGAGCACACCAAAGGACTTTGGAATAAAATTCCTGAACCTGGAATGTGAGTTCCTGAGACATGAAATGTATTCAGAGTGTGGCTTTCTATGCCTCACACAGAAACAACTTTGGGAGGGGCCTCCGAGGGCCTTCTGGGCCTCACTTCGGAACTGGACACGAAGATCTCTCACCCAAGCACTTAGGGCGCTCTTCTGTCCAGGTCTCTCTAGGATCTTCCACCCTCTCTCCCAGACCAAACGCAAGCAGGGCTGTCATGCAGCCCAAATGGGACATGACAGCCAGGGCCGTCAGCTCTGCACCTGACCCCCCAGCCCTGCTTGGCTTCCACCCACAGTAAGAACAATGCTACTGCCCGACTTGGTACCGAACACGCTACTCAGAAGCCACCACCATGCCCCTGGCCGATCCCAGGTGACACACAGTAGAGTTCGAAAGGGGCACCAAGTGCTGCATCCGGCACATTGCCACCCTTGTGGTCATTATGGGCAGAGGGTGCCGGCCCAAAGCTGTGGCCAAGGGCCGTGAGCACCAGGCAGGCCTGGGTCTCTGGGGCTTCTCTGTGCTGCCCCTCATGCCGGGATACGGTGGGGTGGACGCAGGATGGCCACAACCAAGGCACTCTGGGCCCAGGAAGCCCATCTACAGCCCTCTGAGGTCCCAAGGGTCATTCCTCCTCACCAAAATGAGCAGAGGTCTCTGCGAGATACCTCAAATCCACCCCAAACCCACACCCCCCCACCCCAACACACACACACACACACACATACACACACACACACGCGCTGTCCTGGGGGCTTGTATTTACACGCCCCAACTCTCAGGAGGAAGGGAAGGGAGGTGCCCAGGCAGCAGCACTGAGGCGGAGTCTCCAAATGTCTGCAGAGGAGCAGCATGCTGGAGCCCGCCTGACTGCCCTGCCAGGGCTCAAGCCCCAGCCCAGCCCAGGCGGGGGCTCCCGAGAAACCCGCTCAGCTCTCTGTTCTTCCTCTCCCAGCAGGAGAACGCTGGCGACAGAACCCCCTGAGCCCTACTGCACCACGGGTGGGCAGGTGTGGGCCGGGGCCTCCCAGGCAGGAGGGGAGGAGTGGGAGGGAAAGGGAGAAGTCCAGGGGGTGCAAAGCTCATGGAGAAGCTGGAGGTTTGCTAATTCCGAGCTGGGAACACGGTGGGTCTGGGCAAAGTATTTCCCACAACTTTCTGTCTGGTGTTCCCCAGGGAGGAAACAGAATGCACATTCTCCGACAGCATTTCCCATAACATCTGCTTTACCACTCCCGAAAAGTTCCAAGTCACAATGTTCCGGTCTCTTGCTACAGAACTGTCTCTGTGAAGCACCGAGCGCTGCCACGTGCACAGCCACACACACTGGGCCTCTGGCAAGGTGGCCCAACAACCTTCCCCGCAGTTTCAAACAAAGGTGTCTTGAGAGCAGGGCCGGTCCAGGAGAACACAGGAACTGGAGGCACCAGAGACACTTTCGGACATCTCTGAAAAAGACCGGGTTCCCAGGCTCTGTTTTCCAGTCAGAGAACACGAGAGAGTGAGAGGTCTCCATGTGCCTTCTGCAGGACACAGACCATCAGGTGTCCCTACGCGGGGCACATACCTCAGGCAGGCCAAGGGCTGGGCAAACGTGGCCCGGGCCCTGTCACATCGGACTTCAGATGGTGCAGCGGGCTGATCAACCCGGGCTCGCATCTCTGCTTCCAGTGCTCTGAGAGGCCCAGAGAAAGGCTCCTGGAGGCAGGGGGAGGGAGATGGGCAGGGCCCCCGCACAAGGCGGGCGCCTCTGCGGTCTCCCCAGGTGGAGTGCTTCTTCTGCCCAGTACAGCTTAAGGCATCCCTCTGAATCATCTACGTCCTGAGCCTGGCTGGGCTGCTGGGGCAGAGGCTTGGCAGCCAGGAGGCCCCCGGCTTGGGAATCTGGCCTGGAAGCAAATGTCAGTGACCGCGTCCGCTCAGAACTGACCGATCAACTGACCCACAGGCTGGATGCTGAGCCCCACCTGCACTGCTTCATCTCCTTTGTCCCCAGTGTGTTCCCGAACCTAACAGAAAACTCCAGAGTGCAAATCTATGTACAGAATAAGGCGGCAGGAAGGGGGTGTCCTCACTGACCTCGTGGAACATGTCCATCCCTGAGAAAGGGGGGGGTTCAACACCACTGAATCTCACCTTTGTGGGTATGTCTATTGTGCAATTTGTGGATGGTGTTTTTTGAAAATTTTTTGTTTTTTTACAAATTTACTTTGACACCTGAGGTGAAGAAATTGTTTGTTGTGTTGTTGTTATTGACTTCATAAAGTTCTCTCTTCTTTCTTATTACAAAAGGAAAAGACACGGCATCACGAGAGGAAGGGCGAGCATCTGCTCATGGCTGTAGTGGGGGCGGAGGGTCCTCGGCCAGCCCCGGGGTGGGCGGGGCGGAGTGGGGCGGGGCTCCCGCAGAGGGGGGGTGGGGGGCAGGGAGCCCGGGGGGGCGGGGCCCCGGGGCGGGGAGGGCGGGGCTGTGCGGCCGCGGGCGGGCAGGAGCCCGGCTCAGGGCGAGCTGGCCGGGCTGATGGTGGGGCTGCTGGCGTCCGAGCGGCTGTAGTCGCTGAGGGAGCCGGTCCGCGAGCCCCCGCTGCGCCGCTGCAGCATGCCCGGGTGGAAGTTGGCGTGGCGGCGCGCGTGCTTCGTCAGGTGGTCGCTGCGCATGAAGCGCTTCTCGCAGATGGGGCAGCTGAACTTCTTCTCGCCCGTGTGCGTGCGGTAGTGCCGGGCCAGCTCGTCCGAGCGCGCGAACTTCTTGTTGCAGTCCTGCCAGCTGCAGGCGAAGGGCCTCTCACCTGCGGGTGACAGGGCAGAGCATCAGTCCCCGCTCCTGGCCCTGCCCTCCACGCAGCCCGCTCCTCCCCACCCCGAGCTGGTCCCCGCCTTCTGCGCCCTGTCTCGACCGGCCTCTGTGACAAAGCCATCAGGGCAAAGGTGTGCCCTGCCAGTGCCCTCCAGCTGGTACCCAAGGAAGGCAGCAGACACCTCCCAGGATGAAATGGCAGCATCTCACTCAGGTAATGTGAGTGCAGGGCCCAAGGCCCCTGGTCGTGGCACCCAACAGCCTGTGTAGGCCCCCTGGCCCTGGCTTGTGGGGAGCTCAGGCCCATCTTCAGGATCAAAGATGGGGAACAGGAGTGAAGGGTCTAGGGCCAGGAAGGACCTGCAGGTCTGCACAAGTCCAGCTGCCCCACACTGACCCTAGGGGAGCCACACTTCAGAGCCCCACACCGCTCAGGGCCAAGAGACAATTCCCAAACCCAAGTGCCCGACCACCATCCTGACCCCTCCTCAGTTTCCTCACCTATAACATGAGGAGCACAGGCCAGGGAATTTCCTTCTCTTGTTGCCCCCTCTCTTACATTAGTTCCAATGTGGCCAACAGGCAACAGCCAGCAGAGCAGGAGACTACAACAGGCTCTTGCAGACCCAAGCACCAAGACAGACAAGGGTAGCTACTCAGAACACTCCATGAGTGGGAGGTAACAAATGTCGGTTGCAATCAGGAGCCCCCCCTCCCCCATCCCTTGCTCAGAGCAAGGAACAGGCCAGCATTTACCCAGGCAAACTATGAACCACAAAAAAAAAGTGACATCAACTGCTCAGAGAGAACCAGCAGGAGCTCCTGGCACCCCAGAATGCAGCCCTTATGGCAGGGGGGGTGGCCACACAGCCACCCTTCCAACCCTTTACCTTGCCCTCCCTCCCCCACTCTGGCCCTAAAGCCAACAGCCAGTCCTCGAAGCTGGCCTACCTGTGCCTGGAGGAGGAAATCCACACCACCCACCCCAAATGAGCCCATCAACCTTAAATATAAACAAACACCCAAGGATGGCCAGATGGCCAAGGAAAACCAGCAGCATGAAAGAGAGAAGTCCAAGAGCAACAAAACAAAGCTTACTCAAGAGGAAAAAGAGTGAAGCCAGGAGACAGAAGAGAATGTCAACCTAAAAATTCTAATTAGTATTCTGAGAGAAATTTCAGACAAAATTCATGCATAAAGCAAACATGATACCATCAAAAGGAAGTTCAGAGAACAAAAAATAGTGTTTAGAAATTGAGAGTATTGTTGCCCAAACAAAAATTCCACAGAAAAGCTGGAAATAAACTCAAGGAAATATCCCAGAAAAATGGAACAACATTAAAAAGGTTTTGGAAATACATGAATGTTGCTGCATTCTCTGTCTCCTAGTAATGCGAAACTAAGAGCTATGTGTGGTTGTATATGTTCTTATTGATTTTCTGGGGGTTTTCTTTGGAGGGGGAAAGGGTGTCTGTTGGTGGGGAGGATTCAAAATCAAGTAGGAGAGCAAACCATCATTTCCCAAACCTATATAACAGTTACAAATGATAGTTCAGAGTTACAGGGAATCAATCCTGGGGGTGCAATATTCAACTAATTTCTGTTTGTTAAAAGAACAGAAAAAAAGGGAGGAGAGCAAATTATCAAAGAAACAAGAAAACGGTATCTGTCAGAATCAAATAAGACTAGCTAGCACAGATGAGGGCAGAGTAGTGAGTAAAGGCTCCTGCTATGAGAAATTCTGCAATGTCAGAACACTGAGTAAAAAGAGACCACAAAACTTATTAGAAAGAGGTGAGAAACAAACACCAAGTTATCCGTAAGGGAATAAGACTTCTCATAAATCACAGTGGATTCTAGATGACAAAGAAATAGGTTCTTCCAAATTTACCTCTCAAACTCCAGCAAAAATAAGAAAAAAACCGAGAAGTCAGAGAAGTGAGTGAAAAATGAAGGGGTGTTTAGGAGAGTGAGGCAGAGACCTGGGGACCACTGAGGCAGGATTCATAGGGGGATAGTTCCAAGAAGAAAGTGAGTTCCATGCATCAGAGAGTATGATCAAGAGACTGAATAAACTTCAGGATATAGTGAAGGCACATACTATTCTTTGGTTAAAAGAAAAAAGAGAGGCAATTAGAAACTCCAGGAAAAACAGAAGACATGCAAGAAAATAGGGGTCTAAATTTGAAGCAAACTAAAATGCTACAAGACTATGAGCAATCAGGGAAGAGCTCTGAGTCAAACACTAGTCTAAGGGTTTTTTGTATGTTATATTATTTATCTTTCACAACAACCCCATGAGGCAGCAGGAGGGAATGAAATCCCTGTACAGGCCCTGGCATATGGAAGTAATCTTTCCATAGTCATGGTCATGTGAACCCTAGCACTAGCTAGTTGTCAGTGCTTAGAATCAATGTTATAGACAACTGACCCATGGCCCCAATAGACAATGTGGATTTACAAGAAAGGTAGGAACACATACATGCATAAAGGAAATGTCTAAATGAGGTTAAAGTTATAAGGATAATCAACAAAAAAATTAGAATAATAACACATCCATCAATTCAGGAGGAGGTGAGGTGAGGGGTAGGAATGAGGTAAATCCTTAAATTTTATGGAAGGGAGATAACAGATCGTATCTAAATCTGATACATCAAAGAACAGTAAAAAAAAATATATATATATACATATATATATATAGTTTATGTCAGAAACCACCAACACAACTAAAATCAGAGCAGTGTTGGTCTCTGGGGAGTGAGGCTGCACTGGGAACAGGATTTTTGTTGTTGTCCTTGTAAGCTCTTCTGTGTTATGTGTCTTTTTAGAATTGAATATATTGTTAACTGGTTCTGGGGGGAAAAATCTTGTCAACAAAAAAGTTTGAGAAATGCTGCATGCTAAGTCTACTCTAGGAACTTCACAATGCACATTGGTCATTAAATGTTTGGAAAGGTCTAGCATTAAATACAATGGTTTCATTTCTGTGTGACTGGGTGCTGAGTTCAAGAGCTCAGTGTGCCAAGTGTGATGGATGAGGTTCAGACCTGTCTTCATAGTGTATGGATGGCCTCAGATAATCACCTCTATGGTGGGGTAAAGAGTGCTCCTCCCAAAAGATGTCCAAGTCCTGATCCTTTGAACCAAGGAATCCTTGAATCCCTTTCCTTATTTGGAAAAAGGGTCTTTGTAGATATAATTAAGGTAAGGATCTTGAAATGAGATCACAAGTGTCCTTAGAAAAGAAGAGAAGGGGAAAGGACACAGAAGAGAAGGCCAAGCGATGACAGAAGAGATTGGAGTGATGCATCCACAAGCCAAGGAACAGCAAGCATTGTAGGGCAGCCCCCCAGAGGCTAGGAGAGAAGCATGAAATGGATTCCCACTTCCCCCCTGCCAGCAGAGCCTTCAGAAAGAATAGAGGTGGGCAGGAGAGTGAGTTGCCAACACCTTGATCTTAGACTTCTGCCTTCTCAAACAGTGAGAAAGTGCATTTGTGTTGTTTTAAGCCACACAGTTTATGGTAATGTTATGGTAGTCACCGGAAATGAATATACTACTCCATCCTCACAGTGGGGTACACATGGTGATTCCATGATGTCACACACAACCAGATCGTGACGCTGTGCCTGGCACATGCCAAATGCTTACCCTTAAAATGTTAAGCTATTATTTTTGCTCTTACCTATTATTTTTGTCACCCGTGTCTTCTCAAATTTAAGCCTGTGGTGGGAGTAGGGGAGGACAAACCCAAATTCAGACTCACCCTTGCTTTCTAAGAAGCCCTGGGCCCTCATGGGGGCTTGTCCTTTTCAGGGTCCTTATGCTTGCAGCTCTGGGAGGCATGTGAGGCAGGTATAATTATAGATGGGCTACAATGATGTCAGGGCCACAGAGAACTGCAGCATCCAACACCATGGGATGCTGGTACCGGGTAGTCTGGAGTGGCAGAAGGTAGGGAAAGCCAGCATCACGCCTAGGCCAGCACATGGCTCTTGGTCTGTCTGGGCGTCAGCAGCTCGGCACTTTTATTGAACACAGACCCAATGTCTGGCCCTGGGGACTGGATCCTGATGCAGACAGGGTCCTCCCTGTTCCATCCTTTATACCTCTGTCAGTCCATTCAAGGAGGGCAGATGGCAACAAACTGACCCACAAAACACTTAGAAGTTATGATTCATCCTGGTTAGGAGCAGCACTAGGGTCTGGCTGGGCTGGTGACATTCAAGCAGCACCCAGGAGGCTAATCAAGAACAGCCAGGACAACCGAGAATAGGTGGGGAAAAGGCAGCCTGGACAGGGGGACTGTCACCCATGATGGTGTTTCTCATAATTGTAGAGAGGGACCCAAAGAGTGTCTGTTTAGGTGGGTTATATCCATTGATATTTATCATATTAGAAATTAAAACAAAAATTCAAACTCAAGCACACATTCCAGTAGCCGACAGAGGGATGATGTCATCACACATCATTTAGCTTTTGGAATATTCCGTTGTATTTTTTTTCAGAGAATAAAGGACAAATAATGTTATTATTTTGAAAATAGTTTTGGCCTCATGGACTCCTAGAAGGGTCTCAGGTTACCTACAAGTGTCCCTAGGCCTCCCTTTGAAAACAACTACTCTGCTAGGAATTGACCCCAAGGTGGTGTGACTGGGCTGAGTGAGTATAGAGGGAGCATACCCAGCCTGGAGTGGGGGCCCAGCAGGTCCAGGCCCTACAGGGAGTCGGCCCTCCAGACTAAGTGAACCCTAGCTTCCCTCCTGCTGGGCTCAAATTCTGCATCTGCTTTCTCTTGGGCATGTGATGGGGAGACAGCAACAGTACCACAGGGCCATCACAGGGAGTGTGTGCAGTCTAGCTCAGAAGTGACACTGGCCCTCTCGGGACAGGAAACCTAATCGAGGATTCCAGAACCCTGAAGGGAGTTCAGCCCTCCTGCAGCATCCTGCCCGAAGCCTAAGCCTGGCAAGGGCCCTCTCCAGTCCCCCTGCCCTCACTTTCCAAAGAAGGGAGGGCTGCAGGGGGCCAGGATTGGGGCCATGGGACTGAATGGTGAGAGGGTCTTGGGAGGGGGAGGCAGAGTGAGAGGAAGGGGATAGAGGTCAGGTTTTATGGGGCACAGGGTGCACAGGGAGGGAGGGAAGCTGGGGGAAGGCTGGGGTCACTGTGGGGGGCTGGGGAAGGGGCCAGGCCGTGCTCAGGGTGGAGGGCCTTGAGGGTGCCAGGGTGCAAGGGCCAGGACTGCGGGTCAGGGAACAACTGGTCTGTACAGGGCGGGGTGCTGTTGGCGTGTAGTAAGGGGGGGCAGCTGGGCGGCAGGGGCGCCAGGGCCAAGGGCTTGTGGGGCGCAGGGCGGGGGTTATATAAATGTTCCCTGGCGCTGCAGTGAGGCTGTGAGAGCGATTGCCTCATCTTATCAGGGAACACTGCGTCCCACATGCTCCTCTTGCCCAAGCCACAGGCCTGGGCTGGGACAGCTTGTTCCTCCCAGAAGCCGCAAGAGGCCAGCCTCGGAGCACAGGGGCTTTCCTCCTGCCTGAGCCCCCGACTGGTCACCCAGCCCTGGGCCCTCCCCCCTCACCCCCTTCCAGGTGGCCTGCAGGTGCAGCTTGGGAAGTGTGCACGATCCAGCTCATGCCCCGAGCTCAGGCCCGGGCCACAGTGAGACTCCCTCCAGCTCTGACCCCTGTCCAAAGGGCATGCTCCCAATCATCTCAATTGCTCCAGCCCGTTTTGGCCAGACCGCCAGGTCCTACAGGTGAGTGGGTCCCTCCCGGCTCCCACGGCACCCGCACACGGCTACTCTTCTCTGTCTGTGGGCCTCTTGTGGGCAGTCCTGCGGCTCCTCTGGCATTGTGTCCCAGTGCCTCATACAGAGCCGAGGCTAGAATCATGTCTGTAGACTAAAGCCTTTTCTGCCTGTGGGCAGTAAGTGCCCTGCCCTATTGGCCCCCTCGGCCTCCTGCTGGCTCTCTACCAGCCAGGGCTCTGGGAAGCCTCGCTGAGCTCCCGTCTGTGGGTGAAAGAAGGGAGGGGATGCATCTCTGAACAGAGGGCCCCCAGAGGGAAGGGCAGATGGCTCCATCGACTTAACAGGAGGGCCTACTCACATGACCAGACCTCAGTGAGCACAAGGAATCCACAGAGGTGTGTGTCTGGGGAGTGATGATGAGGGGCAGGGCTGGTCAGAGAGTCAGAGGGAGGCACAGGGAGAGGCTTCCACAGACTTGCAGCTTTTCCCAGCCTGCGAGGGCCCAGCACCCAGGTCCTGGCTATTCACTGCCAGCAAGTGGGCTGTCATTCATCACTAGCTAGCTCTGACCTGTGGCCACTGGCATGGGGCCACTTCCAGCTCTCCACCTCAACACTACCATGTCTGTCACTCCGGGGAATCCCTCCTGCTCACCCTCCCACTCTGGGGCAGCTTGGCAGATGGCCAACCACTGGAGCCAATCAGCTGCCAGCCTCCAAGGAAACCCAGGCCCACAGGCAGCCTCGGGGTCAGCAGAAAGGCCTGTCCCCTGTGGTGGAAAGCAGACTTTCCTTTCATTAGGAGGCCACTAACTACTCCACTGATCACGGAAAATGCCTGCAGTTTATAGCTGACCTGCATGTCAGCTGCCTTGTCTCCTAGGATGCCCCAGTTGGAAGCCCCTCCCCACCACGGTACAAATGAGGGAGGTGAGGCCAGGCAGGACGGAGAGCGGGGACCCCTCCCCCTTGCCCTGGGACTCTGCCTGTAGCCGGAGAGGTGCTTTCTGCATGGAAGCAGCCCCTGCAGTGGTCAGCCCCTGCCTCACCCCTGCACCCCTACTCATTTGTTGACAGCTCCAGGGGCTGTCATCTTGCCTGTTTCTTCTCACAGTTACTGTGAGACCTAAGTGGGAGCACATACATGCTCATATGAGCGACACTGTTATCACCAGTTGGACAGGGGGCTGCTCCTGGACTCCTGAGCCCCTTGAGGGGAGCTCTCATGAGCAAGCCACTGGCAAATATGAGTATTCATCTTTGCCAGAAGTGCCTCTGCCCCAAGGCACTCTGATCTGGTGCGGCTGTTATGGGTGCGGGCGCACCAGTATTGCGGTCACACGCTGCCTCACACTCCTGCACTGAGCAGAGGTGGCAGGACGTGAGGGGAGATTGGACACTGCTACACACAGCTTGGAGGCGCAGTTAAAACAAAATCTGCCTTTCTACAATAGATGCAAGTGTACTTTTAAAGTAGGCATTTTTGGTGTTGCTTTGCTTTGTTTTGGAATAGGATAACTTGATCCTAAAATTCATACAGAAAAACAAACAGAAACACCGAGGAAAACTGAAAAAAAATGATGTGAGGGTGCTAGACCACCAGACATTCAACGAACTGCTACACAAGCTGGTAACTGGCCAGTGAAGAGGAGCAGAAATGGCAGAACTGGACCCCAAAAGAATGGGAAACATGTTTAGCATAAATTAACATCTCAGATGGGTGGAGGGGAGAGGGTCCAAAATATGTGTAAGGACAAGGGGGCGCCTGGGTGGCTCAGTCGTTAAGCATCTGCCTTCAGCTCAGGTCATGATCCCAGGGTCCTGGGATTGAGCCCCGCATCGGGCTCCCTGCTCCGCGGGAAGCCTGCTTCTCGCTCTCCCACTCCCCCTGCTTGTGTTCCCTCTCTCACTGTGTCTCTCTCTGTCAAATAAATAAATAAAATCTTAAAAAAAAAAAAATGTGTAAGGACAACTAAGTAGCATCTGGAAAGAATGTAAGGACCATGCTAGGATAGAAGTTCTTTCTATGAATCAAGTCCAGTAGCCATAACTGAAAAGATTGATAAATTTGACTACAAAAGTATAAAAGACTTCTCTAAGGACCCATAAATGACAATCTGAGAAAAAAAAATATATTTGCAGCTCATATCACAAAGGCCTACTCTCCAATACAGAAAGAGGGTGCAGAAAAGGAAAAATCAACACCCAAAGAAATATGGGCAAAGGCTATAAGATAGTAGATAAAGAGAACGCAGAGGACTCTCCAACATCTGAAAAGATGCTCAGCCTCAGCCATCAGGAAGCAAATGCAAACTAAAGCCCACTGAGGTCCTACTTTGTACCTGCCACGTGGCCAGGCTGCAGGACCTGCACTCTGGCAGCTTGGAAATGGAAGTGCAAACCGCTCCAACCTCGATGGAAGGCGACTTGGTGATACTGGTCACAATTACAGATGTGTGCAACCTCTGATCCCACAAAACAACTTTTGGGAACCTATTCTATAGACATACCTGCACACCTACAAAATGGGATAGGTGCCTGCTTATTCGAGGCAGCAAAAGCCTCAGAACAACTCATGCCCTTCCCCTGGGGCCCGTTAAATCACTTATGCAACAGCCACATCACGGAATACTATGAGAAAGAAGTGGACTGGGTTCCTTCTGAACTGATAGGGGGAGACTCTAAAGTGGTACTGTTGAGGGAGGAAAGTAAGACTTAGAGCAGAATGCATGAAATAGGATAAACAGTGAGTGTACACGTGTGCATTTGCGTGTACGTGCAGTAGGATCCTCTGGGAGGATACCTGGGAAAGTCACAACAGGGATTATCTGGGGACAGAGAGCCAGAGGATGGAGGGGTGCTGGGAATTTTCCTTGAAAAGCGCTTCAATCCCTTGGATTTCAAAACACACAAATGCATCTACCTATTCAAACAATTAAAAACAAGAATCCATAGCAAACTAGGAAACGCTAGCCACAAAGAAAGCAAATTCTAAAAGAGGAGTCAAAGGAACAACATTCTGTGCCTTCCTGGCCAGGCCCATTCACGCCGCATGTGGCCACGCACATCCCTCAGCACATTCCGCAGCCGCAGAGGATCCTGAGAGCTCCCCTTAAAATAGATTCTATCCAGAATGGGGGAGGGGGAGGGGAGCTCCTTGGTGTAGGAGAAATTCAAAAATAGCCATGAAGTCCAATCCACCTTTCCAGAAGGTGTTCCCGGGGCAGGACTTCGAGGGCTCCAGAGTCCCTGGGTCACACCGCAAATTGTCGTGTTGGAGGGTGCTCCCTGATAGATGGTTTGACAGACCCGGTCTGACTTAAAAGGTAAGGGAGAAGGATCTGAGCAGCAGACCCAGATCTGTAATTGGGTGGGTCAGAGGCCCCTTCAGGCTCCTAAATACCACGCACCTGTCATAAACGTCACCGGGTCCACCCTCACGGGACTGGACTGTGGAGAACCAGTAGCGGTAGATGGGCGAGGCGTGGCCAGGTGAATTCGTCTGCCTGTCAGCACACAGGCTTCAAGTTCAAGGCAGAACTGGTCCCCCGGTCCCCTCTGCCAGGGACTGGTGAGGGGGTGGGAACTAGGGAATCCGTGCAGGCTTCTGGGAAAGGTTTTTCTCTTGGACCAAAAGAAAGGAAAAGGAAGGGAGGGAGGGCGGGAAGACAGAGGGCCCGGCGTGTGGGGGTGGGGAGGCAGCCGCAGCACAGAAAAGCCTCTGGCAGGCTGTGCCCGGCTGTGACATCTGGGGTGGCACCAAGTCACTGGCGGCCACACAGGGAAGTCCGCAGGGACTCACGGAGAAGCCAAAATGCTCCTAGACACAGACAAGCAAGACTTCAGCCAACCTGAGGCTGCCCACACCACCCCTTCCCCAAAGAAACAAAACTCTTCAAGGTCAGCCAGGGCGCCTGGGAGAGGGCACGGAGCAGAGCAAACGGGTCCCCTTCCTGCTGCCATCTGCCAGGGTGTGCGACCAACTGCCCTGCTCTGCACCCCAGGGCCCCATGCCCACACCCAGGGCTCTCTAGGCAACCAAGGGAGGGGCCCTGCTCTGCAAAGCCTTTGGCAACCATTCTGTCCCACTTCCTCTTCCTGTGTCTCCCCCCTCCCCCAGCCTTCATTTCCTCACTCCCCATCCTCTCCCCTGTGCCTCCTGGGTGGGCCTTGCCGGCAGGGACCCAGCCTCACCACAGCTGCCCCCGTGGCGGGGACAATCCACAGCACAGACATCTGTAAGCACAGAGCTTTCCAGGGACACAATTTTTACTTTGGACATATGCAAGCTCATGTGACTCTACCCTGGGGGAGAGAAGGGTGTCAAGATGAAACCTACCTCAGGGATGGGGACTAAAGGTGGAAGGTCCTAGGACCTCACCAAGGCCACACGCCCAGAATGGCTGGCCCTCCGAGTCTAGATTTCACTTAGGAGGACATTCTCACAGCCTCTCCCCACTGTGGAATACGAACTGCTATGGGAGCTGCCCAAGTTGACCTCGGCAGTTAGTGTCCTGGGAGCTGAAAGCAGAAGAGGGACCGTCAAGGCCAAGAGCCCATCTCACAGACGAAGGCACGGAAGCCCAGCACACACACCATAAGATGCCACCCTCGGTATGCTGGGGCCTCCAGCTTCCCAGGGAAGGGAGCTCCCCAGCAGCACGCCCAGCCCAGTAGGGCAGCACTGGGCCACTCCGCCTCCTGGGGGCCTTGGCAGGCAGTCACCAGTCCTTCTGCAGCCCGTGGCCGTGTAGCTTTTCTCCAAGAGGCCCCGCCTGCCTGTCTGAGAAGGACTGAGCACCCTGAGGCAGCGCACTCAAAATAATGGATCTAAGAAGTGGCCCCTGGGGAGCGTGCACTCTTCCTCCAGACCCAGCACCTATACCTGGCCGGCCTCGGGTACTAAAGCAGCCGTCCATTTCCCTCAGGGGGAAAAAAAAAATCACAAGCTTTCAAACAGAACCTAGCAAAACAATGTATTTGTCACAGTTGGTTTCATAAAGCAAATAAATCAGAATAAAAACGAGCAAGTCATTTTTCTATAGTCCTAAAATGCTTTTGGTTTTTGAGGGAGCTGATGCAAGAAAGAAAAAAAAAAAAAAGCCAGTCACTGACCTACCTTTTCTAGAACAGCTGAAGAGTGCTAAGGAACTGCTTCAGACACTCAGGGAGGAGCCCGGAGATCTCCTGGGGCCTCTCCTTCAGTAGCCCAGGTCACCAGACCCACCACAGCCTCAGCCACTTGGAGCAATTTACACCTGGTGTGTTCTAGGAAAACTATTTTGTTCACAAAACCACTTGCAGAGAACAGGATACTAGAATAGTAAGCCAGAGGCCTTGCTCCTCAGTAAATCTGAGTTCCATTGCCAAAGAGGAGGTGGCCCCCTGCAGCGCTCACCAGCCAGCCCTCTCCCCACCTGAAGAAACCCACGCTGTTGTGTAAAGGAAGAGCATTCCCAGGGCCCTTTGAGGCTCAGGGCACAAAGGCCAGCCCCTTCCCTATCACAGAGCCTGCCCACAGCTTCTCTGAGCCGGTCCCTTCCTCATTAACACCCTGCCTCCCGCTCAACCCTGTTCCTACGCCTAGCCTGGAACAGGTCACTACGGGGGTTGGCCCTGAGGACACCAGCTAGGAAGAAAAGCAGATGCTGCTCGGCACTCCAATCCCCACCATCCCCCAGGGTGATCCCTTCCTTCTTCAAGTAAGAGCTCTGCAGGGGACTCTATGACCCAAGGCTACCTGTGTCAGCCTGATAACAAGGGAGGGCCAGCAAAAGCTGGGGCAAGCTGCCCAGGGCAGGGAAACCTTGAGGTGGGGTGTCGGGGGCTTGGTGCTCCTTGGTGTCACCCCCAATGTCACTGGGATCAGGTTTCATGTGTTGAGTAAGCAGACAAAGGAAGGGTCAGCATGAAGGCTGCCTGGCTGTCCCTCTCTAAAGTCTCATAAGCCACTTCCAAGTAGTTGTATTCTAGTAGACCAACCAAGAAAACAGACCACCGAGCAGCTGAGCCTCACTGTCCTAACGCATGCAGGAAATGCTCATGCTACAGAGTTGTAAGGGCAGGAAAGAAACACAGCCATTATCTTGGGAAGATGGGATTCATGCATGATTATCCTTTCTGCATTCCTATACTTTTCAACTGAGCTGCTTTTTGCAGAGTGCAGTTGTGTTATCTCATGAAATTGGATGAATACATAGTTACCTATATGTGTGTACTTATGTATATGTTATGAACCTCTGTTACAAAATAATAATAGCTCACCCTAAGTCCCACTCACTAACTGGGCCTGTGTCCACAGAATTCAGCACCAATGGCCTCTGGTGAGGGAGAGCATGAATTTATAGGCACGGGTGCACGTGCCTGGAAAGGTCAAAAGACCACATGCCAGAAATTTCACAAAGGTGTTTTCCCCCCTTTTGCTAAGGGTTACAAAACACATTTGAAAATTTCCATTCCCAAGGTCCCATTTAAAATAGCAATAATAAAATACTAATGATTTCTGCCAGCAGGCAGCCAGAGGCAACCCCAAACAAGGGCTTTAGAGGTCCCCACCCCCTTCACACACACACACACATTCTCCTGAAGGGACATGGAGAGAGAGGTGTATCAGCTCCTGCCGCCAAACACTTCCAGATCCTGGACTGCAACGGTACACCAGGTGACCAAATGTGATGGGTGGACTCATGTGAGGTGCCCCAAAGCACAGACACGTCCACTTCTTTCTCATCTATTCTAATGTCACATCACTAACTGTTTCCAAAGGGAACCCAGGAGCACTTTCCCTGGGCTGAACAGAGTGACTCGTGTCAAGCTCCCCG
>NC_138377.1:108299227-108318531 GCF_054177405.1 Leptonychotes weddellii
AGTAACTTAGGGAAATGGTGTTTTGACCGGAAACTGAAAGACTGCAGACATAAGTAACAGTACTTAAACACTGCTCCAGCTTCTCACGAGATAAACAATTATGAAACTGCTTCCCACGTATGCTGGAATTGAACAAACAGGTGACCGCACGGTGGATGGCGGGACCTGGCGTCTCACTGTTGGAGAGGGAGGTTACAGATCAGCAGAGGGAGGCGGGAATGAGTCCTTCCTTAGGGGCTGCCACAGAATCTGAGATATCTGTGTGAATGCATGCTTAGCTCAATGTGCACGCAGAGGGCCACATAGAGAAATTATGAAGGATATGTACATGTAAATGGGCTGGGACACAGACATGTTTCCTGGGTCCGTCCCCTGGGAGGGGCTAGAAGCAGCGACACCCCAAGAACAGGGAGCACACCCAGCACCCAGATCTTGGTTTTTAAATACCATTTTCCAGCAAAAGGAATCAGGGTTCCTTAGAGAAATGGATGAGTCTAGGACTAGATCAGGAAAAATAGAAGATGAACCCGACTTATCTTATTAATGCCAGAAAGTAAAGAAGTGCACAAAAAACCAGAAGGATGGGGATGGGTCAGAGGGACACCAGAGCCAACCTGACAGAGTTCCTGGCCAATGCTGGAAAAACCAAGCACCAGAGTATCAGTGGCAATCATGTGGTAACGTTCTCCCACTGATATGACCTGATGAGAAGGGTACTTCACCTCTGTGGTATTTTTCCCCAAAAGCCATAAACCCAGTGTCGTCATGAGAAAAACATCAGACAAATGCAAACTGAGGGACAATCTACAAAATATCTGGCCACTACCCCTCAAAACTATCAAGGTCATGGAAAACAAGGAAAGCCTAAGAAACTGTCACAACCCACATGGAGCCTGAGAAGGCATGACAACTACAGTTCAGGTAATAAATTACAGAAAACCCATTTCACTCACATTTTGTCATCACTACAGCTGTGACTGTGTAGCTCATTTCTAAGTAGTAAGTCAGTACTTCTTAGCTAGGACAAATGGCTGGGACAGCCTCACTTGTTGGGGGAAAAAGTAAATGCTGGAGAAAGCACATAATTTCTGAGGTTCCTCAAATGCTTTGGGAGCACTGGCTCATGCAGTGGTCACCTTTGCCAGCTGATCAGTGCTTGCCCACCTTGAGGACAAATACATAGGAGTCGCCCAGCAACCATGACAGTGACGACAAAGTGCCAACTGGTCCAGCATCCATTCTCCGTGTCTTCTTTCCCCAGACAACAAGACTTAAGTTTGCAGCGGCAATGAGCCCAGTAAAGATGGTTCCTTTCAGACTACCCTGCAGCTAGGATTGGCTTTGTGAACTGATTGTGGCCAGTGAGTTCTGGATAAGTCACTGGATAAGCCTCGTCATGATAAAGAGGACCCTGTGCCTGCTGCCCTTCTTCCCACCTGGAGAATGTTCCAAGGTTGTAGGACCAGCAGCTGTCATGCGATCATGGGTGGAAAGCACAGCCTAATTCATGTGTTAACAACGACTAAAGAGAAAGAGACGATGAGCCTTGGTCCCTGGTGGCATCCTGGAGCTGCTACACCAGCCCTGGATATCTACTTTGGGACCTGAAACGGAGAAAAAGAAACCCAAACCTACCAACCTTAGGTTTAGACCTTCTTGTTTCCCCGGGCAACCGTCTTCTTGTGAGCTGCCTTCAGTTGCTTCAAGGTTATTGCTCACTGTAGCGCTGGCTGTAATTCCTGGGTCACATCATTGGATCATAACCAAAGGACGACACTGGCAGCTTGAGGGCTGGACAGTTCGGCCCATGCAGAGGTGGGAGCCTAAGTGGGAAGGGAATCTCCTGCTGATGAGGGATGTCCTCATCTTGGCCTCTCGTCTCTCCCTGGACCTCCCTGTGCCAGTCCACATGCCAAACAGGAGCTCTGGATAAACATAGCAGATCACCACCTTCCCATCCCCAGATCCCTCTAAAATGAAAGGACCAGGACTTTAAAGGACTAAGTGAAAGGGAAAAGAGAAAACAATAGTAATTTGGAAGCTGGAAATTAGAGGGATGGCAGAGAAAGCAAAGAAACACATTACCCTGCAGGATGTGACCTCCTGAAGGCTCAGGAGCCCCGGGTAGTGAGGGCACAATGGGGCTGAAATAGGGGGCACCCGAATGTTAAAGAAGCAGCAGACACATCATAGCCACCTGTCTTTTCCCTACCTGCCAAAGAACAATCTACTGCAGCGTGGGTCAGGGGAGGTGGAGGCTCTGGACTGGAGACCCCAGACATGGCTCACAGCAGGCAGGACAGCCTCCCTAATGGGGGCCCAAGGAACAGCTCACCTGCTCCATGCCGCCACTCCCAGCCCTCTCCCCATGTGGCCCTGGACTACCCCCCAGGCAGGGGCGGAAAGTCACTGAGCCCATCTGTGCACCAGTCCTGGCCTTTGAGCAGTATCCCCAGAAACCAAGGACCACCAGTCAGAGAAGAACCTCTGACCAGGGCTGTCGGGTGAGAGATCCAAGCTGGCAAGCAGAAAAACTCCACCCAGAGGATGCAGAGTCCATGCGACATGGGGAGAAGAAAACTTCCAGAGCTGTGAGTCAGCCTCAGAGGTAAGACATGGCATCCATGGAGCAGGAACAGGATACTCCTTAAAAAAAGGCAATCCGGCGGAAACCTGAGTCTGAAAGTAAAGACACAGCGGGGCAATATGGCAGAGGTTAAAATCTCCATTTCGGGGTTGGAAGAGAAAATGGAGAAAGTCTCACAGAAAACAGAGCAAACGACGAGTAAGTGGATGATAGGAGGGAAAAGGTAAGATACTGGAAGGATCAGCCAACGGTTCCAACTCCAGATAAAAGGAACCCTGAGAGCCCTGAGAACACAGAAAGTGGACCATCATCCAGAATATGTGCAAGAATGGGTCCCAGAAGCCCAGGGCACTCGTGGCCACACCGAGGGGCCCACTGCAGGAAAACAGAGCCTCAGGCCCAGCACTTCTGCCACAACTCAATCAGACAAGGGGCAAGACACTTCCAGACACGTACGTCTCCAAGACATGGCCTCCCATGCCTTCATCAGAAAGCAGAGGCATGGGTTCTAGGACACGGGGCCTAAGGGTGGGGAGGGGGTCTCGGGACAACAGGAATGGCCAGTCCAGGAAGTCGCCAGAGGTCTGGAGAGGAGACCTCCACACCAGTGAGAGCCACATAGCCAGGGGGCGTGGGGACAAGTCAAGGACAATAGCACTGAGAAAACCAAGCAAAGGAGCAACTATTAATTCTATGGAAAAGAAACGTGTGACATTAGGGTCACTGCCAACTAGCATTTAGTTAGTCCTGGTCATCTGTAAGGACTGAATGCTGCCCTAATGCAAAATACCCCTCTAACCTAGTGGGGTGGTGGGGACAGGGGTGGTGACAGGGAGCTCACTTATCTGCCACCATGGGAAGTCAGTACATCATACTCAAAGCCGAAACACAGAGCAGAGCCCCCAGGAGCATGCAGTCGAGAGCTAGGATGGTAAATCCCAAAAGAAGGAGCCGACAGCGTCTGCCTCTGGCAGAGGGAATAGGAGGGAAGGGGCACAGCCTAGCACCCGTTTATCATAATAAAATGTGCAGGAAGATTTGGTTCTTAGGCTACATGTGTTAACTGGTGCACTACTCTAATACATTTTTATTTTATTTTTCTAAAGACTTTATTTGTTTATTTGAGAGAGAGACAGAGGGAGAGAGAGCAAGCATGAGCAGGGGAGAGGGAGAAGCAGGATCCCCGCAGAGAAGGGAGCCGGACACGGGGCTCGATCCCAGAATCCTGGGATCATGACCTGAGTCAAAGGCAGACGCGTAACCAACTGTGCCATCCAAGTGCCCCTCTAATACATTTTTAAAAACAATTTACAAAATGGGAGGGAGATAACATTCGTGGCGGCCAAGCCTTTCCATGCAGAACCGCTTTGCTATCCCCGTCACCTCTTTGGAAGTCATGTGAGGGTACGGGCCGGTACCCAAGGGGCGTTGAGTGTAACCCTGTTTTGCTCCTCCCCGGCCCCCTGCACCAGAGGAAAGCCCTTCCTGGGGAGCTGGGCCTCCTCCCTTGCCTACTTGTGTTACCCTAGCAGCACTTCTGATTGTCTGTGTTGCTGATTTTGATAAAAACTTGTGTCCAGGGGGCGCCTGGGTGGCTCAGTCGTTAAGCGGCTGCCTTCGGCTCAGGTCGTGGTCCCAGGGTCCTGGGATCAAGCCCCGCATCAGGCTCCCTGCTCGGCAGAGAGCCTGCTTCTCCCTCTCCCTCTCTCTGCTGCTCTGCCTACTTGTGCTCTCTCTCTGTGTGTTAAACAAATAAATAAAAATCTTAAAAAAAAAAAAAAAAAAACCTGTGTCCAGAACGGTTTGGCACTGGGTACCTTCTTCTGCCTGCAACGAAGCACTGCTCTGAGGGGGTGTGGCCCACACCACTTCCCAAGTCTGAGGAGTCCTCTGGGGTGACTACAGGCTGTGGCTTTCTTTACTCCATATTTAATTAGTGTTACTCTAGCATTAGACACACTGGACTTGCATTTAAAAATGTGTGGCACTGAAATATTAATGGATGAAATGGTATGGTGTCTGGGATTTCCTTGAAAACAATGTGGGGGGTAGCTGAAGGGATGTTGGGGATGTGGGCATTCGTTATGTGCTCCTCTCACCCAGGGTGTCTGCCTGACGTTCTCCCTACTGCACGGACGCAGGGTGCAACCATATGCCTTAGGCCCAGCCTGGAGGCCCCTCTGCTCACTGGATTTCACCCCTCCTTTGGGCTCTCCCAAGGCTGGCTCACTGTACCCCAGGCTGCTCTCTGCCCGCCCTCCTGTGGGCAGGCAGGCACCCTGCAGGCCTGGCCAGTGCCCCGGACTCGCCATTCGTCCACACAGGCCCTGTGCTCGCTCCCACGGCTGGGAGAGCAGAGGGCACCAGGCGGGGACTGGGCCTGGCCAGGGCCCTCCAGCCTGATGCTGTCTCCTGGGCCTCACCGTGGCCAAGCGCCATGTCTGACCCCAGACTGTGCATGTCCACTTGGTGCTGCAGTCTGGGAGCTCTGGGGAGTTCCTGACTCCCAGGGCTCTGTGCGCTAGGCAGGGCGGCAGGGGTGTTTTTTCCCAAGAAGCAGCCTGGTTTCTGTTTGAAAGGACAAAGGGATTCAGAGAAGAGTCCTTCTCTTCTGCATGTTCACACTCTGTGGGTGCTGGGTCCTTGGCAAGAAAGGGGCTGGGGGAGGGGGCGTCCCGCCTGCTGAGGGCCCCCTAACCACCCGCTCCGCCTGGGGTGGGGGAGGCCAGCTGCAGCGAACGAGCTGCCCCAGACACGGTGCCAGATCACTGTGGGAACTCTGGCCGCAAACGCCACAGCCCCCCTTCCCGGCAGCTATTCTCGGTCTGTGTCTCCTTTTGGGGGGGAGGATAAGGGTGGAAATGATCAAAAGCTAAAATTAGCAAATGGCAAACAACTGAGGCCAGGAATCTGAGGTCAGCTGAGGATAACGGTTTGTTTTTTTGCGGCCCTGAGGTGGTTTGAGCAATAAAGGGAATTGAAAACGAAAACAAATCTGGAAGTAGTCCAACCCCTGCAGGGACCAAGGCAGACACTGGGTCGGCCGGGGGTAGGCCAGGCCAGATGGCAGGGACTTTGCTCAGCTCAAGACCCTTCCAGGGCTCCCCTCCTCCCACGGGACTTGCTGCTCTTTCCCTCTGAGCTGGCCTTCCACAGCCAGGAGGACACCTACAGCTGTGAGTTACAGAAGGCCCCAAAGGAACGGTTCCCCAGGCACTAGTCTGGTTTTGAATTCCACTGCTGGGAGGGCCAGCAGCAGCAGCGGTAAAACCCCCAGTAACTGCGCCATGTAACCAGGGCTACGAGCCTCTGTTCTGCTTCTGCGGGCACTTGCCTTTTCACAACCCAGTAAAACTGCCCAAGTGACAGGCCAGCCAATCAAGCCCAACGAGGGTCTGTGACACGCAGGGCCATGCAGCCAACTCTGAGCCCAGTTCCCCGCCTGGCGCCCCTGCCCCACCTTCTGCCTACACGCTTGGAGGAGACACCAGCAGAGCTCCTGACCACAGCAGGGCATGGTTGTGAGCCAAGGGCCCTGGGCCCCAGGTCAGAGGCAGGCAGCAGTTTTGAGTCCTGACTGCCCCAAGGTGGGCCAGCTGCAGACAGAAAGGGGAGGGCAGCCCAGCCTCAACACCACTCCATGGTCAGGGGGCTGCCTCCCCGCAAGAACTCCAAGTAGCCACTCTGGAGTCCCAGTGCCCAGTGGTCTTGGGATTCTATCTTGATGCTCACAGCTTGGGACCTGGAAACGATGTCCTTTCACTCCTAAGGGTACTCAGCTTGGCCTTGTGATGCACAAGACTTCATTCAGCCTTTTCCTGCAGCACGCAGGAGGCCTGGGGAGCCTAGAGAGCCTCAACCCTAGCCCTGGCGACGGGGCTCCTGTCTCCAGGACACAGCAGGTGCCCAGAGGCTTTTCCACGGGGCCGGCCCCAGACCAGGGGCTAGAGCCACACCGAGTGACATCACTGCACATGTGCGCTAATCTCAACAGTCACCAAAGCTGCCATAAGACTTGCTCCCGGGCCACACCTAGGTAGGCCAGAAGACTCGCAAGGCTTGTGCCCAACCTCAGAATGATATTCTATTGTGGGGACTGGCCTTGGCTGCATTTATATCTCCAGAAAGCTCCAACCAGAGCCCAGCTGGCCGCCACCCAGGCCACCAAGTCTATGCACTGAGTAGGGCTGAGGATGCTGGGAACCAGGGAAGCTTGAGGGGCAGCAGTGCGGAAGTCCAGGGCACGTGGAGGGCCCTGGGTGGACTCTGGGGCTGAGAAGAGGGATGGGAACCCCTGGGCATGGCTGAGCCCTAAAGAGAAGAGCTCCCATAGCCGACTTCCCTGGCCGGGCGCTGCTGCAGAAAAACCCCCGTTCCCTGACCAGGAGATCTCAAGACCCGTGGGGTCTGAGGCCGCACCACACACCCTACAGCTGTGAGGGTCCAGAGGTGGGGACACAACAGGACGGTGTAAGGGTCGCAGGATAAAGAGTGGGTCTGGGGCTTTTGTTACATCAACTCTATACAACCAGCTACCTCGGTTCATTGGGAAGCCCTTCTGGATCTCTCATAATGCCGTCCCTGCCAGAGGGCTGGACCAGCTGCTCTCATGCTTGGCTATGGATGTTGGGCTCGTTCTCCCTTGCCCATAACTGCACATTCCCCTACTTGCTCCCAGGAGTTCCTGCTGTGAAAATCATAAAGATGAGTCACTATGGATGGCCCTCAGTCACAGATATTCCAGAAGAGCAAGTCGCTGGAGGTACCACAGCCACCGACCCCCAGTGCCTGTGTAGGATACCGGAGACGACCATGGAAGTGCAGGTCGAAGAGCCAGTCAGCACCTCAGGGATGTGATCATGACAGAATGTTCCAGTGGGAAAAGAACGGAACACGAAATGACTTCCGTGAAGCAATCCCGAGTTTTACACTACAACATACAGAGGCAAAAATGTTAACTGTGGTGACTCAGTGGGCGGGTAGGATTAAAGTTATTGATATTCCTTCGGGTTAATCTTTCTCTTAATACTTTTCTGTTTCCCAAATCTTCTTTCATGAACACGTTCAACTTTTACAATCGGAAATGAAAATGAATGCGGTGCACCCAAGTCAGTCCTTGGGCAAGCCAAGTTCTTGTGAGAAACAGGAACACACATCTCACCCCCTCCCCGAGCACCAGAACCCAGTCCACGCTATGGGTGGAACACACATTTTCTGACTACTGACTAGACCCAACTCAGAAGCTGCCACAGGTCCAGGGATGGCAGATTTGGGTCATCTGGAAAGGCAAGTCATCCCTACAGATGCCGTGGGATTCTCCAATTGGATGTCCACCAACGTCCCTGTTCAGTGTCCTGATCACGTCGCCACCATGTTCTCACAGAAAGCTAGGCTCCTGGGCGCCTGGGTGGCTCAGTTGGTTAAGCAACTGCCTTCGGCTCAGGTCATGATCCTGGAGTCCCGGGATCGAGTCCCGCATCGGGCTCCCTGCTCGGCGGGGAGTCTGCTTCTCCCTCTGACCCTCCCTCTCATGCTCTCTGTCTCTCATTCTCTCTCTCTCAAATAAATAAATAAAATCTTTAAAAAAAAAAAAAAAAGAAAGAAAGCTAGGCTCCTCATCTATTCAAAACTGCTGTAGCCCCAAAAGCACTCTGGGCCCTGGGTGTCAGCCTGGGTTCTAGCCTGGCCATGGGGCCTCCTCCGAAGCCTGTCTAGGGGGCTGTACCCAGACCAAAGTCACCCTGTGGATTCTTTGATGTCAGACCAGAGGCTGCCTTACACACCAAACCACATTCTCTAAGCACTGTGTGAGTGAAGCAGGTGCAAAGCACCAAGCCCTGGGCCTCATTTCTTTCACCCCACATCCTGGGGGACACAGTTCCCTACACCTCAAGCTTGAGCATCTGATGAAAACAGAACCTAAGGGGAACGTCCCTGCCTGGAACCTCACACACTTCACCCTGCGATCTGTAATGAGATGCAGTTCCCAGACATCTACCTGTGACGCAGACAGAGGAACCCAGGACAGGTTCTGAAGACTGGGCCTGTGTGACTTGTGGGACCTGGTTCTAGCCCTCTGAGTCTCCCCTCCCCAAGCCAGGATCCCTGGGTCCAGTACACCCACTCCCCCACTGGGACTTGGGCAGACTCTTCCCCTTTCTAGCTTGCAATTTGCATACTGGCTTAAAGACACAGACCACATGCCACACCACACCACACCACCCTCCAAGTTCTGGGAGGTCAGGGAAATTCTCTGTAGGGCTTTACTTGGTGGAGAAGAGCCACATCATCCACAGAAATGTTCACAAATTCTGCAAGAGCTTCTCAGAAGACTTGGCAGTTTCAGCAACTCTCCGAGTACTTCTGGTTCAGCCAAGGACACATGGCTGATCACTAGCTTCATGTGGAATTCCAGGGACATCTGAACTTGTCTGCTTTTCGTTAATTCACGCCCAACTTTGCACTGGCAGGAGGGGTCCTGGAAGCTGTGACAGACCCTACCCCCGGAGCGCTCCAGCCCTGGGAGACAGGCCTAAAGCTACCTGAAGCACCTGAGGAGCCCTGCTCCCGGCTCTGGACTCCCATCCTGCTGGTCCAAAGAGAGTGGCACAGGCCTGGCCCACCCCCACCCCCCCAGGGGCCTGGCGGGCACCCAGTTCCCCCTCACCACCTGCTAGGCCTCACGAAGCAGGCACCACCTGCACGCTCACATAGCAAGAGGCCCGTGGAAGTATCAGAGTAAGGCAGCTGCGTGGAGGCTGGACACTGCTGGCACCGAGTCAGGGGCCTGGAGACTCAGGTCCAGGATCAGGCACGGCATGAGTCAAGGGCACTTTTGATCCCTGGCCCCCTGACCATTCACCATTCAACACACGAGAGAGAGCCGCTCCTCCCACTACAGCCCAGCAGGGCACATGCTTACCATGTGGGCCAGGCCGGCGGGTGGCCCATCCCCAGCTCTGGGAAAACAAGGCCAAAGCCAGGACCTGCCCAAGTCAGGAAAGCATTGGGCAGCATTTCCACCGGTCCCGGGATTCCCCCAGAAGGAATTACAGTCACAGACCATGACCCTCCGAACTCAGGCATCTTAAAAAGCCCCTGCAAGTGGGGGCAGTGGGCCCACAGGGAATACAGTGTCTCACTCCACCCACATCTGCACTCCCCGCTTCCCAAGACAACATCATGCCTCCACAAATGGCCCTGGACAATGCCAGCACCAACATCAGTAGCTCAGGCTGCACCCCACAGCCCAAGCACAGAGGCCTAGCCTGCAGCCTGAGCCCCGGGCTCCCAGAAACGAAGCTGTCAGGGCCCCGGGCCGGCAGGCTGTGTGCTGCCTTCATGGTCGGCCAGGTCATGGGCGCCAGGAGGGGCTTCCTGGGGCTGAGTGGCAGTGAACTACAGGTTCGCTGGAGGTGAGAAGAGGGCCAAACAACAGTGCTCTCTGGGAGGTAAAACCATGCGTGCCACTTAATCTTTGCTTTGAGCTTCTATTTTCTGAACTGTTTGCAGTTAACGTATCACTTTCAGTAAAAATGCGTGTATGTGTGTGCGTGTGCCATGCACGACATTTTTCTTCCCAGAAAGCACACAGGCTGGGCTGACCCCTCCAGACCCCTGGGTCCCACCGTCACTTCAGCACAAAACCAAGTTCAAGGGAGTAGCAGGGGCTGCCTGCCACTCCTTCGCTTCTGCTACGTGCCCCTCTTCGACACGTGACCGCTCCCGCGGCCATCCCCACAAGAGCCAAGCGGCACGTCCCACACACCAGTCCTGCGCATTTTCCACTTGCATTTTCCACTTTCCTCCCCCGGCAGGAAAACCTGGGGTGGGTCCTGCCTTCAGCCATAGATAACAGGTGCCCAGATGAGCAGGAAGAAGCTGCCCAAGTCGAGGCAGATGCTCCAGGGGTGGGAATGACCGAGCAGCAGACACCGGGCATGGAAACACACGTTTCCTGCTCAGTGTGGGTCAGCACCATCCGCAGGGCAGGCGGGCGGGGCAGGTGCTGGCCCCAGGAATGTGCAGTCTGGGAGAAGCCAACTAGATGCCTGAGTGTTCCACCAAAGCTGCCCACGGAGAGGCCGTGCACACAGCCACAGCACCCCAGAGGCCAGGGGACACAGAGGGCAGGACATGCCGGCCACCATGACACCTCCTTCTTTCTTCTCCCCTTGGTTTCCCAATCACGCAGCCTCCCTCTCTTCTTCTCTCCCCTTTTCTGGTGCTCCCCACCCCAGTCCAGGCTCCGGCCACAAAGGGCTGCCACAGGACTTCTCTCCCCACCCCACCATCTCTCAGGAGCAGCACGATCCCCTCAATCTCCATGCCCCAGGGCTTGTCTCTCATTGCCAAGGCCACACCTCCACCCTGAGGACAAAAACCCCAGCCCTCCCTCTGGCTTTCCTTTGGCTACCCAGCCTCTGTCAGGTTCCCCACACCCACCCCAATAACGGGGCAGCCCCTCCCTGCTCCCACACCAGCCACGGCCCCCTCCACACCATCCCTTCAACAACATGAGCCTTGCTCAGAGCTTTGAAAAGACCCCCCCCACCCCGCCCCACCCCGCCCCCACACACACAAGCCCCAGGGACAGTACTTTCCACACCACCATTCAGTCCAGCTCGGTCTCACAGAAACCAGTCTCCTGGTGGCCCTGGACTCCCAGGTGGTTCCCAGACTAAACTTCGAAGCCTTCTCCTTGGAAGCCTCGGTGCTGCCAGCACAGCTCTGGGGGGCACACCTGCTGATGCCAGGAAGGTGTCTAAACCCCAGCTCCTTGCCTAACTAACCGAGTTTTTCAAGCCCGCAAATACTCCTACCTACTGAGTTTGGAGCCCTGACACAAACCCAGCCCCACCACAGCCCCAGCTGAAGGCCAGTGGCCAGAGGACCTGAGATTCCTACCCCGAGCCCCTCCTGTGCTTGACCCCCCAGGCTGCCCCTCTCCCCTGCTGCCCACCCAAACCACCATCCCAGTCTGCACCTCTCTGACCTCAGCCGCCTGGCCGCTGACCCCCAATCCTGACTGCATGGGGCGGGCGCAGGGCAGAGCGGAGGGCAGGGGTGAGCCAGGCCCAACTACCAAGTGCCTGGCACATCCCTGTCTAGAAACTGAATGGTTTTGAGGCACAGGTGGTGCTTTCATTTCTTCTTCCAGTTGAAGATGATGCTTTTGAAAGAGAAAAGAAGGTACGGAAGTGAACCACTGTGACAAAGCAGGTCATTGCCGCATGGGAGGCCCACCCCAGAGCAGAGGCTATGGTTGTGGGGGAGGCAGCAGGAGGCTTGGAGCCCCTAGCCTGGGAGCCCCTGAGATCCTGAGAGGCCAGGAGACCAGGTAGGACCTGAGGAGAAAGAAGAGAAAGGAGAGACGGCATGGAGTCACTGGCAGGATAGAGGTGTGTGAGCACCGGGCACAGGTCTGTGGGAGACAAGACGGAGCCACACCGTGACCGGGTGGCAGGGCAGGGGTGGGGGGGGGGGAGGGCCAGAGCAGGGTGTGCAGGCTTCCCACAGCCAGGAGGGACGGCCCAGACCCAGGCCGGCAAAGTGAGGGGCCCACTGAGGACAGCTCTGCTCCTGACACGGGGTGGGGAGAGAAAGCTCCACATTTCAGAAAAAGTAAGAAGGAGCTTTCTGGAACTAAGATGGGTAATCTTCCCAGAAACAACAGAGTCAAGATCATCGACCAGGTGTTCTGTACAGAACAGGCCTGGATTCCCATGGGGACAGAGAGGGATACTGGGCAGTGCGGTCATGTGCCAGGACCGGGGCTCATGCTGGGCACACACAGGCACTCAGGTGTCCTACCCCCTCTGCACACAAGCTCCATCTGAGCTCTGGGGATGTCCTGAGACACGTCTGCCCTCTGATACTCTTCCTTTAGAGCTGGGATGGTGGGAGATCCAGCCTGCCATCACTGTGATGACACCCCCAGGCACAGCACGCCAGCCAGGTGGGGTGCTGCCCATCTGGGGACATCAGGGTCACCGGTGAAAGGCAGCCACAGGAGCAGCTCACCTCTCTGGCTCTCCTCACGCTCACTAAAGTGTTTGCTTTCACTTCCTGTGTGTCCCCTGGTCACATACTGCTGGGCACACAGTGCTCACTCAGGCCTGGATCTGCCGCCACCCCTGTGCTTTCTGAGAAGGCATCTGAAGGAGGGAAAGACCTGGCTGAGTCGGATGGGTAGAGCACCCAGGGTGAAGGGGGGTTGGAGTGAGGGACACAGACCCCCAGCCCAGGCCCAGAACAGCATATGGGGATGAGGCCACATGGCTCTGGCCTCAGACACCAAGTCTTCCCTTCAAGGGGCAGAAGCACAGCCAGAGCCAGGACCCTTGCGGCCCTCAGGGAATGAGTGACAAAACCCCATGCCCCACATCCCCCACCCCAACACTGGCTGCTTTACACACCAGTCCAGTGTGTGCCACTGGCTTGGCCGACCCCACTCCCATACCTGCCAGCCCATCGCCTTGACCCCTGGACACCTTCTCTCCTGACTCTTGAGAGCTCAGTGCTTCTCAGCCAGCCTGAGGGTGGGTTAAGACCCTGTTGTCCCCTGTCTTGTGACCTTATGTGCCTCCTGTCTGCCCTCCACTCTGCCCCTTGCTCTGGCCAGGGTCTCATCACTACCTCTGCCTGCTGGACCCCACAGAGCCCTAACCCAATCACCCTCGACTAAAGCCTGAGCAGCCAGGGTAGCACCCCTCTGAAAGGTGAGAGGACACTGACCACAGACCCCAGAAGTTACCTGCCCCAGACCTTGAGGGCCCAACTCCCTGGCCCAGCCCCAAGGGTTAGCCTGCAGCTAGCCTGCAGCCTTAGGGGCTGAACCCCATTCATCTCGCTTCCTTCCCCTCCAAATCACTGAGGTACAGAAGCAGGACCTATGCTAGCCTGGGGACAACACAGCCAGCCTCGCTGCGGACTGTCTTCGGGGTGTGTGGAGAGTGCCCTGGAGTGCTCAGTGACAAAAGGTGTGACAGCCAAAACTCCTCCAGCCCCTACCAGCAATCCTCCCCAGCTCTGTTCTACACTGGAATTCATGGGATTTGGTTGAAGGAAAGATTCTACTGCTTTTAGGGGGAAAAAAAAAAAAAAAAAAACAACCCTGTAAACTCAAGGACCAGGACTCATTCCCCACATTCTTAAGACAAATCCTGTGACCACCATGTTTGGCCCTGGGGAAGGGTGCAGAATGACAGCCCAGACCTCTAAGAGCTCTCCCTTTATCACTGGGGGCAATAGGCTCCTGAGAAGGGGGTGACCCCTTCACCCCATCGTGGACCCAGTCCACGACAGGGGGCAAGAGCAGGCCACCCCACAAGGCAAAGGTCACCAGCTCAGGTACTGAGGAACCCTGTCTGGTGAGTACCTGGGCTGCTGCTGGTTCCCGGCCTTGGTCCCAACACCCCTAACCCCTTCCCTGGAACCCCTGCCAACTGGATACATGGAAAATTCTGAGCCACGGCCCATTTCAAGTGGCAATGGCCTGAAAATTCAGGTGAAGGCAGTGATGAAGACACTCAGGGGACCACTCTGCTGACACCCCCAGCCGTGGCGCAAGTGAGGGGTGAGACCAGGTGCCAGCCAGCCTCCAGGTTTAGGATGCTGTCAGGGAAGATCTGGGGGTACCCCATCTTCATGAACAGGGTTGGGAGGGTAAGTCCCGCCTCTGGAGCTGGAGTGAAGGGCTCTGGACTGCTCAGGCACCAGGTGCTAACCTGAGGTAGCTGGGGAAGTATTGCTGGGTATTTGCCCAAAGGGCTTGGGGAGTGTCTTAGTTTGTTCAGTCTGTCACCAAATATCACCAACAGGGTATCTTACAAAGAGCAGAAATGTGTTTCTCACAGTTCTAGGATAGGAAGTCCAAGATCAAGGCTCAGGGGCCTCTTCCTGGTTCCTAGCTGGTGCCTTCTCACTGTGTCCTCACAAGGAAGAAGGGGCAAGGGAGCTCTCCGGAGCCTCTTTTATAAGGGCACCGATCCCATTCAGGAGGGCGCAGGACCTAATCACCTCCCCAAAGCCCCACCGCCAAATATCAACACATAGGGCATTAGAGTTTAACCTGAGAATCTGGGCGGGGGACACATTCAAACAACAGCAGGGAGCATCCCCCAAGGTCAATGTCATCTCCGAGATCCAGCCATTTGTGCCACAAGTAGTTCCTGAGTAGGCACGGGCCTTTTGCTCCGCTTGGTGTGACCTGTTTCACTGGGGCAAGGGAGACACACTATTACACAAAAACGCACCCAGAGAAAAAGGAGGTGCAGTGGGGGGTAGCGGCAAGATATCTCCCCAACGAAGAGACGTTAAAGCAAGATGACCGCACGGAGCACCCCGGAGCTGGGCAAGGGCCCCAGAGGGGCAACTCTGCCCTCCAGAAAAACTGAGAAGGCAGACTCCTAAAGCCCTTCCCAAGCTGATTCAGGAACCAGGAGACACCAATTCTGTGCCTGGGAGCCCAAGGTGCCCTTGGGTTTTCTATGTCTGGCCTCTGCAAGGCTCTGTCTTCCATGGAGTCACAGCAGTCCAGAGTCAGAACATCCAAAACCCAGAGGGCACGCTGAGCACCCAGGGCTGGCCGCTCTCGATAATGGGCAATGTAAGCAGAAAAGTTTCCAGGTCATTTCCTTGTGGCTGGAAATCGTCCCCTAACATATGAAACCCTGTTTGCTCTCCTGGGGCCCAGGATGCGGCTAGCACAGGTGGGCACATGGCCCTGCGAGGGCCCATGAGCACTCAGGCCACTCACTGGCTAAAGTGCCTCCCCACTCTGGGCCCCACAGCAGGCTGGACACCTCTCCGGCCTCCTGGTGTTCTACATGCCAGGGAGCAGCCTGCAAGAATCTCTACTGGAGGCCACGCCTTTCCAGCCTTTCTGCACAGACAGCCCTGGCTTCTGCCCCTTCACCCCTGTGAGAAGGACGGGGGCGTGCGTGTCTGTGCACTTTGAAGGACATCCAAACGTGGCCACCACAGACCTGGGGCTGTTTCTCCCCAGGGGGACGTCGAGTGGACACCTGAGCCAGCGGGTCCTGCGCAGGGCTGCGGGGTGTGCCCAGCTCAGGGGGCTCCCCACAGCCCCATCGCTCAGAGCAGGCAAGGGACACAGCCCACCACGTGAGCAGGGCACAGGAACAGCCCAGGCCCCCAGCGGCCTCTCCTGGCTGAGCAGAGGTGCAGGTCCGCGGGGGACCGGGGAGCCCCTGCCCCCACCCAACAATCACAAATATCCCGTGGAACGGGGAGATGCCAGGAGACAGGAAGGAAGGCCACGCTGGTGCCCAGGTGTTATCTCAGAATCGATGCCCTCAGCCCTTATATTCATTCAAAATATTCACCTCAGACCACACAGGAAGCATCTTGATGCCAAACACACTCACAAAGATGAAAAGCAAGCAGGAAAGGGGTATGAAACTGTGGTCCGACAGCTGAAAGCCAGCCTCAAGAACACTTTTCTGCTTCCCTTTAGGAAACAATTCTCCTATCTACAAACACTGAATAGCTGTCCCCCCAAAAAAAGGAAAGAAAAGAAAGTGGGGGAGGGGGGAATCCACAGATGGCCCAAAGCTCACGAAAGCAACTCTTCCTGCAAACAAAAAGCAGAATGCGTGCTGAAACCGGAGAAGCCCAGGAAAGCTATAAAAATAGCAAATGTAAGCCCTGAGTGGGATTCCCTGGCTGCGCGCCGAAGCGGCCGTGACAGCCGAGCCGAGCGCCCTCCACCTGAAGGAGCCGCAGGGCTGCTGCCGAGCCAGGCGGCCAGTTACCGAACTCCTCCCCGAGGGGTGGGCATGCTTCTGCAAGTGGCGCCCAGAGCACACCTGGACCCGGGAAGTCCTTCCATGGAGGTGGAGTCGCCTGGCAGGATAGCACAGCACCTGTCACCACGAGACTGTCTGACCCTGCGGAGGGGAGAAGCCGCTAGCCCGGCGCCCGTCTCTGCTGGTGCCGACCAGAACTGCTCTGTGCCCAGTGACAGCGGCTTTCACCTCAAGCTCCCAGTTCAGCCGCTTCTGCGCTTTAAAAAACATCAGGCCCGGCCCAGCGGGCTGGGGCCTGGGAGGCTCTGATCCCTGGTAACCGGTGAGGCTCACCTGAGAGGGGGCCGCCGCCCCCTAGGCTGAGCGCAGCTCCGCCCGCAGCAGGTCTCCATAGCAACAAGACGCTCCAGGAGCCTCACGTCTCCACCGGCCTCCAGGGGCCGGGCTCCCGGCTCATCCTCCCACAGCCCAGGATTGGCACTTTCCGGACTGCAGCGTGGAGGCTGGGGCCGCGCTGCCGGGGGGGGGGGGGGTGCTCACCCCACACGCGGTACCAGCGGGTGGGGGCGTGAGCGGGCACCTGCTTCAAAAAAGGAGTTCTAAAGCATCTGTTGTTGTTTTTCTCCAAAAGAGCAGGCAGCAAAAATGTTCACTCAGGTGCTGGTGAGCATTACAGTTCTGGGTAAAGTTCTGCTCCAGCAGGTTAAACATACACTACCCAGACACATGCAAACTGCACGCGCACACAACACGTTCACACGCCACACACCACACCTCTCACGCACCTCCTACCGGGCGCCTGGAGCGCTCCCACTACCCTCCTCTGCTCTGAGCTCAGCACGCCCCGACCTGCTCGCCACATAACAACACTGGCCGGCTCGATCTGTTCTCACTCCAGAGCCCAGAGTCCTCAACAACATTCCATTTTGTCTCTCTGTTTAAAGGACAAAGCGTATCAGGCAAAAAGGACTTCCTCTGATAAAAACGCTGAGAGGCTCCAGAAGCAGCTGCAGCTGGGAGGGGAGCTCCGCAGCCGGGTTGGAAGTCCAAAGTCCAGGTTGTTAGTTAGGACTTACAAAGGGCACAGAGACACTGGGCTTTTGACAAAACTCCCAAATGGATTAGGGCTTTGGACTGCCAACACTTTTCAATACCAGTTTAATATCTTTAATTTATGTCTTTTCTCCAACACTATAAAAAAAAACAAATTCTTCACCAAAAAAAAAAAAAAAAAATCAAATTCTGCATACATCCTTGAAAAGGGTCCCTTACAAAGGGAGAAAGGATGACGAGAAGGCTTCTCAGTGCCCAAGGAAGTAGGCTGCCCAGCACTTGACGGAAAAAGCTGGAAAAGCTGAAAGGTACAGTGCATGAACCAGTAACACCAGTAACACCACTCACCACAAAATAAATGCAACACATAGAGACATTTCCTTCAGTTTTGGGTTGGGGGGAACTCTCCCCCCATGGTGATCGCAATAGCCCCTGCTGCAGGGAAAGGCTTTCAACACAGGTACACACAGGGCGTCGGCAGTGAAACTGAGGAGGGAGGGGCCATGGGGCAGCCGTGCCCCACCCAGCAAGAATTCAGCCTGTCTGCGTAGAGAGAAGGGAACCAAGGGGCCTACATGCCCACAATGAAGAAGGGACCCTGGATACAGGCTTGGGTGTTAACTGCAGAGCAGCTTAAAAGACACACCACCCCCAGGGCCCTGCCTGGCCCAGAACCCCTCTCCCGGCACTCCCTGAAACAGCCAGCAGGGTGGCAGGAGACCCGCCCTGGCACATCCAGCCCAAGTTACCTACACGGTAGTTACTGTTTAACAGCAAACACCAAAGCGTCACCTTGTACCGAGGTGTGAAACTAGTTCACACCTTGGAGAACTGGCATTGGGTGGAGAGAGCACTGCTCGGGCTCAGAAAGACTTACGGCTCTGTCAGATGGCTTCCCGAAGCTCCTGTTATGGGGATCCAAACACCCCGAGGTAAGAGAGGCATCACCCCCAAATTTTCCATGGAACTTAATCAGCTTCAAAGCCAATACAATCCTGGTGTGGTGTTTACGTCAGTGCTCCCAGTGCCTGGACCCCTGCCAGGCAACCCCCCTCCCCTCCGGCCTGCGGCCCAGCCAGCCGTGTGCAGGGGGGGCCCCTTTGTACCACCCCCGCTCTGCCTCGCCACAGTTTAAAAGAAAAAGCCAATGAATCATGGGAAGAAACATTCCTCCTATAAATGGAATATAAATGTTTATTAAGAAATTATAGGAACCAGGTCAGGCATTTTGGTATCTTAGTCACTCCAGCTAATTAAAGAAAAAAAAAAAAAAATCAAAACAAAAACAGCATCCCAGAAACTTGAGACAATGAGAACTCTTGCCACCAGCACTTTGAGCCCCAGCTCTGCCAGTTGCCAAGGAGACCCACTATTTACCTCCCATTCTGTAGGAGGAGGCCGACTGCCCAGGAACAGCCCACCAGGCTACCACACTGGGAAGGGCTGCCAGGGCATCCCCAGAGGGTGTGAGGAGGAAGCCAGCCCATGGGGTCTCCCAGGCTGAGCCAGAGCTACAGCACCAAGGAGAGGGGTCTTCACCAGCTCTCAAGCCCCAGGGGCCCTACTCCCCAGCACACCTCCTGCCTTAGTCCTGTGGGCTGGAAACCCCTGAAGGCAGATTAAAAATGTGCTTATATCGGGCGCCTGGGTGGCTCAGTTGGTTAAGCGACTGCCTTCGGCTCAGGTCATGATCCTGGAGTCCCGGGATCGAGTCCCGCCTCGGGCTCCCTGCTCGGTAGGGAGTCTGCTTCTCCCTCTGACCCTCCTCCCTCTCATGCTCTCTGTCTCTCATTCTCTCTGTCTCAAATAAATAAATAAAAATCTTTAAAAAAAAAAATGTGCTTATATCCTAGGGTGCAAGCAAGGTGAGAAGGGGAGGGGGGAAAAGAGAA
>NC_138377.1:108319031-108373635 GCF_054177405.1 Leptonychotes weddellii
GGAGGAGAAGGGGAAGGGGGGAGGAGAAGGGGGAAGAGAGAGAGAGGAAGACTAGGGAAAGGGAGGGGGAGGAGGACGGGGAAGGGCGAAGAGGGAAGGGAGGAGGAGGAGAGCATGAGAAGTGAGGGCACACAGGCCTGCACACTTAGCTGGGTAGCTAAAGAGCTTCCATTCACCTGGCCTCAGCCAGGCCCCCATACCAGGCTGTCTGCCCCAGCAGAAAAGGTCAAGGCCAGAATGGCTTGAGAAGGAAGACTCCATCAGGGACCAGGAATGCAAACCCTCCAGCTTGGCTCCAGGGTCCCCACTCTACCCTGAAGGCCAGACCTACCCAGCACACACTGCTCCTTCCTTCTGTGTTCTTGCAAGTTACTGGCCTGGATGTGAAACAGCCCCACTAGGGGTCATGGAGAAAAAGCCATCCCTGCCGCAGCCTGTGCCACCTGGCCAGATGCCTTGTGACTGGCTTACTTCCAAAGGAACAATCTCCTGAGCTTTGGCTGACAGTGTGCGCGCACGCACATACACACACACACACAAATATCTGTCTTCAGAGGCCATGTGCAGTGCTGAATGTGGGACAGGAGGGCCTGGGTATGGGAAGGAGTTTAAATCCTCAGCTCAGATTCAGGGAGATGAGTGAGATCAGGGAAAGGGAAAAGAAAGTGGAAGTTTTTAGAAGGCCAAAGTTAGTACACTTTAGAATGAGGCAACCCATCCAAAGCAAAATGCTAACATGTAACACCCACTGATCATTAGGGAAGGACAGCTTCAAATCAGAACCTAGAAGGAGCAGAGGCTGAATCTCCTGCGAGACCCAAAGGCCTGACAGTAACTCAGGACAACCACCTTCGTGCTCACCAACAGGGAAACAGGATGCCCATGATGGCAGACGCTTGTTGGCCGAACTACGGAACCCCCACAAAGAGGGCATGGCATAAAATGCTGAGACTATGCTTCATCGTGAAAAAAAAACAGCATCTGCAAAGCCCCTCAGACCCTTCTGATATCCCCTGATGCATAAGGCCAAGCAGCAAAGTAATTTTAGAAAGCAGGACATGCCATGAAAGCAGCCAAAAAGGGGCACTCTGGAAAAAACGAGGAAGCCTTGGTAAACTGCCCTTAGCACACAGGGCTGCAAGGAGCCGGAGTCGCCCGTGGGCCCTCGCACGCTGCTGTGAGGCAGTAAGTCAGGGAAGCAGACTGCAGAGTGTTAACTAAGACAACAGAGAGACTGCTAAGGAGCTGGACTGTCCAGCACTTGTTACAATGGCAACTTTATAATAGGCTCACATTTATTATTTCTCTTTCAATGAAAATATGTTGGAGTTTGTTACTGGTAAGATGTCTGAGGTGCACTCATAGTGCCAACACCAGTTTCCAGACCCTTCCCCTGATCCCAGACACGGTTTTGAACAACCAGCCCAGCTGATAGCCCAGGCAAAACATCACTGGGCACCAAGGACAGACCTAGAAGCCTGGCGCCGCCCCCTCAAAAGGCGGAGCTCTAAGCTCACGAATGCCTCTTCTGTTTCCTCTCTTTCCCAATACTTCCGTGCAAAAACCTCTATTCTTGATCTGTCATTAACTAACTTCTACCTCTAGCCCCAAACCAAGTTCCCTTGATCCTGTGTGTGTGAACATGTATACCATTAAAAAGAGTTAAAGACAAGTATAAAAGCTCAGAGAAGGAGTTTACAGGGGTGGAAATTCCTGCCTATATCATAGATCCTACACATACGTGAGGAGAATGAGCTCACGTCTACTTAAGGCAAGAGTGTCAGGAGGCCCCAACTTGGGACCTTGACCACGGGCCAAGCTGCCTGGCCATCACCTTGCTGATGTCCCTCTATGTCTCTATGGTGGTCCTGGGTGGGAGGCAAGAAGGCTCCTGAGCTCCTCTGAGCCCACTTCATCTTCTCCCCATTCCCAAGCTTCCTTCCAATTGGTCACTGTTCGCAGGAGACAGGCAGGTGCCAGAACCCCACCTCCAGAAGCTCCTGGGAGCCCTTGATGCAGGCACCAAGCCACGTGCTCCCTGGCAAGTGATTTTTAATTTGGGCCCCCATTGCTTGCAAAGCTCTTTCATGATGTACCCTAGACTCTAGCTCCAAGGAGACGAGCTTGTACCCTGTGCTCAGGGACCATGGGTCACCCACCCATGCAGGGAAGGCCACGCCCCTGTGGCAGCAGAGCAGGGACATTTAATCTGAGGCATCAAGCCTCAGCGCTCTCCCAAGCAGGTCACCTTGGGACAGACTGGCCAATCGCCACGGAGTGTGGCCAAGTTCCTGGTTAGCAAGTGTTTTTGTGTGATGAACTTCAAAAACGGAGAACAATAAACAGGACCCCCCGCTCAACGTTACCTCCCCCAAAAAACACCTGTACCCTCTGTTCTGTTTGTCCAGAATGATGTTAGTTAAAACTATGGACTGGTCAAGGCTACTTGCTCCCACCCTGCACACAACACCCAACAGCAAACAGTGACGACGCCCAGGCCCTGGGGCAGGAGGGGGACTGGAGCTGGGCGGAAGGCACTCAGTGCTAGGGCACTGAGAGGGGCAAGGGGGTTGGCAAGGCAGCCGATCCGTCTCTTTACCACGGCCTACTTTCAGCTGAGGGAATTCCATGCCTCCAAGAAGCCTGACTTGCATACAGCTGATCCACAGATGCTGGAATCTGGGGTTTAGGGAGACCCTAAGATCAAACTGAATCAATGAGCCAGAATCAAGGAGAGAGAGAGACTGTGTGTGCGTGTGTGTAGCCAAATGGCAGAGCTTTTGGTTGGGTGAGGATTTGTCTTACATCAAGTGCCTAGTGTCAAATCATTGCCAACAAAGTAAAAAGTTAGCATTCAAGTCTCCATTATATTGACTGAGAGCAGGGGCCAAGGCCTTCTGAGCTCAGGGTCCCAAACCCCCACTACCCTCCCACCCCAGTCCCACCACAGTAGCTGCTTCGAAACTGCCAAGCCGGAGAGAACACTCCAAAGTTCAATTCCATTTTGATGGGAAGCTGACTTCTCAAGAAAATAGTCCCACTTGGGGCTAATGAAAGGGAAGTAAAACAGACTCAGGTGTGTGGACTTAGATCAATATTTGTTTTTTTCTGGAAAGCATGCAGAGACCCACCAGGACCTTGAGGGTATCACTGGCTACAGGCCCTACTCAGGCCTCGGGGATGGGTCACCTGTGGCCACAGAGCCAGGGTGCTGGTGGGCTAACTAAAAAAAAAAAAAAAAGGCTATAAATACCATTATCACTCAAAGTAAAACATTTTCACTCAAAGTAAAATTAGGGCGTGTTGTTTATCTGGAAAGGGTGCACCTAAGACTTGGCTGAGCTATCCTTTGACTTTAAAAGGACTCCCAACAACAGGACCCAGAAATCCCAGTGCTTGTCCAGTCAATGAAGTTGGAAGAAGCAGCAGAAACCTACCAGGTGGACCAGATCGAAGGGGGCTGAATAAAGGTGACCAGACACCGCCCCTGCACCGGCCAGGCACCTGGCTATACACACAGGCCCAGCAGCACCCTAACCCTCCAAAAACCCAGTCTCAAAGTGTCACCCTACTGGTTATTTATTATCGAGAGAAGAATGTCCCTTCATAGTGAAGAGACCTGGCAGACACTGCCTTAACCACAGACGTGATCCAGCAACCGGGCAACCTGACATCATATGCTCCCATGGTGGTGCATGGAAGTGCCCAACGTTACCTGGGTCATGTTTTTGACCAAAATCTGTTTAGGCTGCACCTAATCAGGGGGAAGCAACTGGACAAATCCAGACTGCGGGATATTCTACAAGACAACTGGTCCGGATCCCTAAATGCCAATGCAACAAAAGGCCACAAGATAGGGGACTACTCCAGACAATAGGAAACTAAAGAGACAGGCCAACTAAACGCCATGTGTGATTAACTGGATCCTGCATCCTATAAGGGACATTTTGGGAATCATTAGGGAGACTGAATATGGACTGCACATTACATAATACGTACTATTTAAAGAAAGAGGAGAGACAGGGGAGGGACAAAATACAGTACTTAGAGGAAAAAAAGGAGGAAGGAAAAAAAGGATAAAAAGAGGGTGACAAAATGTTTAACTGATGAGTCTAGAAGAACGTCTGAGTGTTCACTGTATTTCAGAATGGAAATCTGTGGGGCGGGGGAGCAGTGTGCTGGGGACATGCAGGCTTCTAATACCATGAGGCACAGCCCACCTGTCATGCCCCAGAACACAGGTCCAGACAGGACTCGCAGTCAGACACAGCGGGTATACCCGAACTCAGCAGTGTGGCTGCCCAGGCACAAACCTCAGCTTCCCCCTCATTTGCTGTGTGACCCTGGGCAGATTCCTTAACCCATCTGAGCCTTGGCATCCTTATTTGAAGACTGTGCCTATTTCACAGGGTCCTTGGGAAGATGAAACAGCTTACTGGAGACGAATGCAAACAGAACCATGCAGCCCCTAGCAAGCAGTCTACAAGCATTAGATACAACTGTGAGAGCGGAGTATGTCATTCTAGAAGTTTTCATTTCAAAATTTGGTTTAACTGCTTCTTAAAGCACAAACCAGACACACTTTAACAGTGCCCTGATACCTCACGATCACTGTTATAAAATGCCGATTATGACAGAACACAGGTCTCAGGGACTACTGGGCAGGACAACGTGCCCCTCCACTAACAGCCCCACCTTTGTTCCAGTGCTGTTTGGTTTTGTTGGGTTTCTTGAGTTATATATTTAAGTACACATGCATATACAGATGTATACATATGAATAACTTGGTTTCTTTCCTTCCTTGCTTGTAGCCGCTATCAACGTATCTCCCCCTTCCCCTTTTGATTTGCTACGTCTAGGAACCCAACCACCAACTGGACTCAGAGGAAGGTCAGAGCAAACAGGTCCTAACCGTGCCTGGGCTGTCGCAGCTCAGTTCAGTGAGTGGGCTTCAGAGCACCGACTCTGAAGGGGCAGGATGCCACCTCTGTTGGTGTTCCACATCCAAAGCCCCCCCACAGGACCTGTGGTTAAGTGAAGTGTAGTGCTATCAGCTTGTTCACACGGGAGGGGCTCCAGACCTCTTTTAGCCAGAGAAGGGAGAGTTTCAAATGGCATCACACCAGCCTCGTGCCCAGGGCCAACAAGCCAGGAGGCACAGGGGTGGGGGGTGGGGTGGGCACACCTAACTGCAACAGGGGCTGAGCCTTCACCCGGGCCGGGCCACAGCGTAAACCAAGTAAAGACAGTGGGAGGTCATGAGGCGTGAGAGAGTAATGGTGGTTTTGTTAGTGTTGTTTTAAATGTTCTCAATATGATGATCGCACATGTGCAAAAGGAGAACTGGGAGAAGTTTAAAAAAAAAAAAAAAGGCAGCAACACAGCAGGAACCTCAGTACTGGGGAGACCAAGACCTCCATCTATTTCCTTTAAAAACATAACATGTCTTTTAAGTCAACATAGTAACTCCACAGTGCACTGAACTGCTGTCTACACCACGGTCAGTAACCCTGCCAGGGCTCAATCTTACAGAAATGCCAGCCACTCCGCACCAAGACCCACATCAGAGCCCACTGCTGCGGGCACGGAACAATGAAAAACGGGACAGGCAACGCAGCTATCCTTCCAAAGGGTGAGAGGCTCACCAGTTATGTCTGGCACAGCCTCACGGCCCCCCCGCCGGGAATACCACGCAGCCAGGAAAAAGAACGAAGGGGCCTCATTAAACAAGCACACAACAAAAGCCTGTGGTAGAATGTATTCGCTACGATCCTGCATGTGTATTTTTCAAATGTCTGTGTGGACGCACACGCACGCATAATGCAAATCCATTAAAAGGTTCTGGAAAGGGACACACCAACATGCGGTGATAGTGGTTAGCCAGAGGAGGGCAAGGCTGACACGTTCTGTCTACTCGCTTCTGCGCCGTTTGAAGAATTTCACAACCAGGCCGGCTGGCAGCCCGGGACCGAGCGAGCAGGGACGGGAACTGCCAGCCTGCATGTATCCTGAACAAAGTGCTGGCTCTCTGCCAGCCTGGCTTCGCCCTGGGTAAAAAGAGACCCCAGCCGCTCACCCTCCACTCGACAGGCTGCCGGTCCGACGCAGCTGCGACGGGGCCAGGAGAGCAGTGTGGTTGAAAACCAGGCTCTACAGCCAGAGTTTGTGTTGGGGGAGGGAACCTAAATACCCTGCCCCAATAATCTCATTCATGATCAAATCCCTTGTTTAGTGGCTCAAGATAAACTTCCAACTAACCCCACCCAAATTATTACAGGAAATGGCTGAGAGAATGCAATCTTACTCTACTCCCACCCCCACCCCAAAGAGGGCCAGGTGACCAGGGATGTGTCTCCGTCGAGGTCTGCAGGAGGGAGGAGCCGTGCACAGCACAGTGCCCCCCTTTCCAGCCAGGCCCCCAGAGCTGCTGATACGGACCCAGCCCAGGCAGCTAGCGAGTGGATGTTTTAGCTCCCGGTGCTGCAGGGAAAGCAGGGCACAGAGGCATTCTGAAAACAATTCTTTGTGGGAACAAATAGGTAGGAATGTATTCAAGGCATCTCTGCCAAGAAAGGCTGAGTGACCATTCTGCTGGGGGCCTGCCAAGCCCCACCACTCCAGACAACAAGCAGAAATCTCCAGGTGAAGGGCCTGGCTGGCTCAGGGGGAAGATTGGCCCTCAAAGGGCCCTAGGCCTTTCCTTCTGAAAGTCCTGAATGTTCACATCAAAGCCCTTCAGCCTCCAAGAAAATACGTTCCTGGTCTTGCTACTCCCCAAGGCAAGACTTAGCAAATTCCCAGATCTGGACTGGGAAGTTCTGACGAGCCAAATAAGTGGCTTTAAAAAAAAAAAAAAAAAAGTGGGTTGAGTTGCAAAAACGTTAGTGTCTTTGTTTCATCACGTGTTTGCTGTAACATCAACAATTACCTAAATGTGACAGGGTAATCAGTCCCCAGGAGACTGGCACACAACTAACCAGGACAAGCAGCTCTTTTACATTCAGTCAGGCAGGGAGTGGGGGTGGGAGATCACAGCAGAGTCAGGGAAGGCCTGGTCTCCCCAGAGTCAAGGCTGAGCCTTGTACTTCCCAAAGGGTTCTCAAACTCACAGCCTCATTTCCCACAGATCTTCTAAGTGGTCAGGGGAGACATCACCAAGCTGCAGGGAGGTCTGGGGACCCGTCCTTGGCCACAAGGCTAGACAGAGCAAGCTGTAAACTGCCTTCTTGGGTAAAGGGGTTTTGATATTCACCCCCCGCCATGAAATCGCTATGGGTGGGTGGGGTGGTGGTGGTGGCAGTTCCTATTGGAGTAGAAGGCCTGGCATGACCCGAACCACTGCCGGCAGGGACCCCCCAGAAAGCTGCTGGAAGTCCACAAACCAAACCACAGCTACCTCAGAACCAAGGTCTGCTGCTCAGGTCTTCCCAGGGTAGCCTGGCCTCTCGGTCACCCAATGTGGCCTGTGGGCTACCCCTGTCTCCTCTATGAACACCAGCCAATTATGTTCTGCACACCTGGGTACAGGCTGGAAATGGGCTCCCTAGAGGTGCTCTCCACCTGAGGCTGAACCAGACACCCTCCAGAGGCAGGTTTTCTTGGTTCATAATCAAATTCACCTGGGGCACCACTAAAACTTCGGCGCAAGGTCAATATCTGGGACCTGGAAATCTACATTTCCAAGGGCCCCAAAGGAACCCCGTACACTCCTGACTTGGAGGTCTACATCTGCTCTGGAGGTAGGGCTCACCTGGAGGGCAAGGCCACCTCCCTGCTCTTAGACCCAGCACACTGCAGCCAGTGTGGGGTCCATCCTCTTCTGCCTGCTTAGGGTTTCAAAGCACCCCAGAGAGACTGGGTTCCACCCCACCTGGGGAGGCCCGGGTTCCCAACGCCTCTGCCCAATCCTCTATCCAAGGGACCCCATCAGAGACACTAGAGCCTGAATCAGGGAGCAAGGCAACCCACCAGCTATCCTCCAGCTCCGGCCCCCGTCCAATCCTGCCCCGCCCATGACAGCGAGCCCCGCCCCTCAGCCAGCCCCTCCGCAATTCTCGAACCCCGCTAGCCCGCTGGAAGACCACAGTCAAACAGGCTACGAAGTTTCCAATCCTTAAATGACCGGTCCAGTGTCGGCCTCGCCCCGCAAGGCGGTCCTCGAGCCACGCCCCACGCACTGCCCCCGCCCCGGTAATCTGGGTGCTCCAGGATCTCAACCTAGTTTGGCCCCTCCTCCACGGCCACACCCACCCTTGCAGTAACGTTCCCAAGCTGAACCAACATCCCTACACTAACCCCACCCCCTATCTCGGTCCACACACCCTTAATTCTGACTCAAAATGAATAGAAATGGCCCCGCCTTCACCCTCGACCCCACCACCAGCCACGTGATTTGGGGCGCCCACAGCAAGGGACGAAAACCGCGTGGGCAGCCTCCGAGGTAAAGGTTTGTCTGAAATCCGCTGGCTTTGACACCTGCATACCTCGGGACAGCTCAGTTCTAAATATACCAGGAGAAGGGGGTCTTTCAGCTCCAGGGTCTTGAGGACTGCAGTTTTTAAGCCAGTCTTGTAACCAGTTTCTGTACTGTTTTATAAATGTGAAGTCTAAATCGTTGGTATCAAGGTAACTGTATTTATACGGGTTTTTAACCTGCTCCAAATGTGGAAGAATTAAGTGTAACAGAAGAGTTACCCAGAAAAAACACACAATTCTTTAAAACCAAACTGGGTGAGAAAGGTTGCATCCCACCTTTGTGTTTAAGAAAACGAAAAACAACCAAGACGAGGTCCCGGGTCCGCGCGAAGGGGACGGCTGCCCGGGGGTTGGGGGTCAGGCGATGGTCCTCTGAGACCGACCGCCCCCGTGCAGGTGCCGCCCGCACGCATCCGGCACCCCGCAGGTGAGAGCAGGGCGGAGGAGAAGGGGGCGCGGAGGAATAGGCTGTGGACTAGGCGGGTGAAAGCGCCCCCAGGCCGAGGAGCCCCCTAGGGTCGGGCGCGCCCCCGCTGGCCGGATGGGCGGGGCTCCCACAAAGAGCCTCCGGCCGAGAACCCGGACCGCCACCCGCGTCGGCCGCTGCTGGCTCTGGTTTCGACAAATTAAACCTTAGAGCGCTGGAAAAATTACAGGAAGAGGAGAGCGAAGAATGTGCCGAGTGGCTGGAGGGAGCCCTGTCCCCGCGTGAACTTCGCCCGCCGCTCGCCCGGGCCGGGCCGGGCCGGGCGGGTCCCTCCCCTCCCGAGCGCGCGCTAGGCCGGCGGGGGAGGGGCCGGCAGGGGAGGGGCCGGGGCGAGGGCACCCCTCCCCCGCGGCCCCGGGGCGCCCCCGCCGCCCATCTCCCGGAGCAGCACGCGAGGCCCCCACCCAGCTCGCCCGCACCTGCCCGCGCCGCCCCCCGGCCCCGGCGGGGCCTACGCCCGCAGCCCAGATGACGACATCCGCCCCCGCGGCCCCGCCCGAGAGTGCCCGGGGAGGGGGCGTGCCCGGCGGGGGCGCGGTCGCCGGGCGGGCGCCGGCTCCCAGCTCCCAGACCCGCCTCGCTCGGCGCGCGGGGCCGACCGCAGGACCGTGTGGCGGGGGAAGGGGCGAGGCCCCGACCGTTCCCGGCCCGACCGCCCCTCGCGCCCCGCCGGCAGCTCCGGGGGCGTGGCCCGGTGGCCTGCGCTGTCCCCGTCCGCGCGCTCGGGGCGCCCGGGCGGCCCTACTGACCTGTGTGAGTTCTCAGGTGCGCCTTGAGGTGCGAGGATTTCCCGTAAACTTTCTCGCAGCCCGCGTAGTGGCACTTGTGCTTTCTTTGCGGGGACTCCAGGTCGGCGCGACTTCGGCCCCGCCGGCCCCTTTGTCTGAGGCCGGGTTCGCCGCTCCCCGCGGGCCCTGGCTCCCGCTCCGGCTCCAGCCCCGCCTCGAGCTCGGCCTCGGGCTCGCTCCACGCGGGGCTGAGGGGCGCGGCCGCCGCACCTTCGCCGCCGGGGGAGGTGGGCTCGGGGGCGGGTGGCGGCGCAGGCGGCAGGCGGCAGGGGGTCCTCGCCTTCCGGGCCGCGGCGCCCTCTCTGCGCTCCGCCGGGGCGGGCGCCGGCGCTTGCTGGTTGAGGTCCGCCAAGATCCGCGCCACCACGAAGAGCGAGGCACTGTCCTTGCCGTCGCGGCGCTCCTCGACGCGGGGCAGCGTGGCGGCGACAGTGGCGGCCGCGCCCTCGGGTCCGGGCTCCGGCCCCTCCCGCGGCCCGTGCACGACCGCGCGGCTCGACATGGACACGAGGCACTCGGCGGCGAAGTGGTCCACATAGGCGGCGGCTGCCATGCTGCGGGCTCCGGCCGGCGGGCCGGCGGCACTGCTGGTGGCTGCGAGTCGTCAGAGGCGCATCCGCACCCACGGCCTCCCGAGAGCGGGCGGGGGGCGGGGGCGCGGCGCGCCCTCTCCGCGGGCTGGGCTGGGCGCGCAGCCGCCTCTGCCGTCACCCGCGCGGCTCCGCGTCCGCGCGGCGCCCGCCCGGCCGGGCACCAAAGAGTGAGCGCATGGGGGGCGCGGGCCAGTGGGGTCCCCGCGCGGCGTCAGGGGCGGCCTGTCCTAGGGATGCCGAGCAGCGACGTTAGAGACTACCTCGCCAAGTTGCGGCCGCAGCCTCGCCGCGCATTGTGGCAGGCGGGACAGCCGCCGTGCGCGCCGCGGGTCGGTGTGGGCGGCCCGGCCCCGGGGGTGGGCGGGGCCGGGGCCACATCTGGACCCGACGTCAGCCCCCAGCCACATCCTGGCGGCGCAGGTTACAGGCGGCGGCGGCCGCGGGGAACTGCGCGCGCGGAGGGGGCGGGGATCCCAGAGCGCGCCTCGTCAGGATAGAGCGGTCGCGCGCCCGCGTCTGAGGAGGGGGCGTGGCCTAGGACAGGGGCGGACGCCGTAGGTTCGTGGGTAGGCGGTCGGACCAATCCAGGCGGCCAGGGGGGCCGACCGGGCCCTGGGGCCTGCGCGCGCCAATGGGCGTGCCCTCTTGGCCGGCGGGAGGAGGAGCGGAAATTTGAGCCGGGAGCCGGGCACGCTGACGCAGGACGTCCGAGGGTGGTGGGCCGGGGCGTGGCTGTGAGGGGACCGCTCCCCACCCCACCCTACCCCGCTAGCAGCGGGGAACTCGCGGGACATTTTCCTGCCGGGTCTTCTGTACGGTGACAGCCTCGAAACCCGGAGTGGAAGCGAGCGCTCGGGAGGGCGCCCCTTTGTCCCTCCACCCCGCCTGTGAGGGGCGCCAGGGATGGGTGCGCCTCGGCGGGGCTCGCCTCCGCTTCTCTTTTCCCTTCCAGAGCGACGTTTGCACGGCGAGGAGGCGTGTCCGCTTCGGCTGGGCGCGGGGCTGACGGCCTGGCCTGGGGGCGGAACAACTCCCCGTGCACCCCGCCGCTGCAGGGTTCCTAGGTGGTCATGCCTCGAGACGCAGGCCGCTCGCCCCCTCCATGCTACCTCTGCTGAGCTCCGGGCCTCCCTGCGGCCCAGCTGGGAGCGAGGTCACGGGTGGGGCGGGGCCGCTCCCGCAGGAAGGACCGGCTGCTTCCCCGACTGGTCCCGGGCGGCCGGGGACCCGGAGGGGAGCGCGCTGCCGGTGAGCCTAGGTCAGCCGGAGCCGCGCTGGCTCCGGGCTGGTGGTTAACCTGGCAACGTGGGTGACGTGCCCACCGCGTCCTGTGCTTGCAAGAGTGAACTACGTGCTGGTGCAGCCGGCGCCGCTGTTCGGGGAACGCGGGGCCCCTTCCTCCTCCCCACCCCAGGCCAGCTGCCAACTTCTCTAGGCTGCCCCTCTCCCACCGCGGTGGGGAAGGCTTCAAACGCCACCAGCTGCGAGGACCCCGCCCACCGCGCCCCACCCACCCCCTGTCCGGGCCTCCCGAAGGAAACACTCCGCTGCGCCCAGCCCGTGTACTCCTGGCCCTTGCCCTGCCAACTGCCCCTGACTCTCACCGGCGCCCCCGCCCCCCCATCCCCTCGGCCCCACCATCCTTCTACAGGCCTAGGCCATCACTGGAGAGGCCAGTACATAACTTCCTCCTGCCTCAGAATCAAGCGCCGCAAGCCCCTTTCCGGACCCTCGCTGGCAGCCCCTGAACCGGAAGGCTGAGGCCTGGGACGGGAGCCCCTGGCTGGTTTGCCTTAAAGGACGGTTTGCATGTGTCCGCCGACCGCGAGGGGAGCCTGCGGACCTGAGAAGGGGGCTGGGTGGGGCGAGGTCATCCTGCGCACAAAATTCAGAGCGGCCATTTCTCACCAAATTAATTTGAGGCCTGGGTCGATAAAACGTCTTTCCAGGTAACGAAGAAGGAACTGAAAGAGACGTTCTCTGTTGCGTGCTATGGTGAACCGTAAACTGGCGTGGATGATTGAGCGCCCTGGGTGTCTGTCACTGAAACCCTAAACTTCCCTCTCACTGATCAAGTTGGTGCCCTCTGGGAAGACCACAGGCGTGCTTCCCTGGGGTGGGCTCTGTAAGGGCCATCTGGGTCAGGTCCCTGGAAGAGGGTCTCCTGGCAGGAAGAAATCATTCTGTCAGGCAGATTGTGTTGATGACATTTAAGAGATTTGTGTTCTGACGAAATAATGATTCAGAATGTCCCTGTAGTCCCACTGCATGCCACAATCAGTCACTTCGTTAAAGATAGAGCTGGCCCTACACGGACTTACCAGCACCCATCCCCTCTCTATTCCTCTCCAGCCTGAGTGGGGGACTCTGCCCCAGTCTTTGAGATACCACATCTTTTGGCTTTCTCCATGACCCCTGCTGGGATACCCACCCCCCCACCCCCGCCTGCACATACACTGGCCATCCTCCTACGGGTATGCACTATTCTAGGCATTGGGCCACAGCCATGGATAAGACACCCGCCCTGCGTGAGGGGAGGCCAGCCTGGGTCAAGGGTCCCCTGCACTGCCACAAACCCCACCCCCATCCACAGCTCAAAGCAGTCCCTAGGCCTCTCCCCATGAGTGCTGAGTGCAGTCTCCCTAAGGGTTTCAGCGGTGCCCTGTGGCATTCCGGATGCAAAACTCAGCCCCTTAGCTGGTTTCCCACCCATCTGATGACTGTTCACTGAAAGCCTCGGGGGTACCTGGGTGGCTCAGTTGGTAAGCGACTGCCTTCGGCTTGGGTCATGATCCCAGAGTCCGGGGATCGAGTCCTGCATCGGGCTCCCAGTTCAGCAGGGAGCCTGCTTCTCCCTCTGACCCTCTCCCCTCTTATGCTGTTTCTCTCTCTCTCTCAAATAAATAAATAAAATCGTTTAAAAAAAAAAAAGGAAAATTATTTCTAAAAAAAAAAAAAAGGAAAGCCTCAGACTCTGCAGCCTTTACCATGTAGAAGTATGTTCCAGTATCCAGAGATTCATTTCTCTTCCCCAGAGCTGTGAATCCATGCTTTTCTTGCTAAATAGGATTCTGGCAGAGGTAGCTCATTGTATATATGAGGGTGGGTGGGGATCAAGTGTCAGATGGAAGGAACAGAATATACAAAAGCAGAGTAGGGAAGATCAGATGAGAACAAGTAGATGGAGATGTGTCTGCGGAGTAAAGAGGTACAAGACTGAAAAGGTGGCTGGGGTTTCTGGTAAAGGTGGTAGACTGACTCTAATTTCTGGAGCCTCCTGAAACAACAGTAAGTTTGCTTGTTATAAGACAGAAATTGTCAAGGATGGGGAGAGCAAGGGAGGAAGTAACAACAACACAATTTTTGAAGCTACAATACTTAGCAGACCGGAGAAAATGAAATCCTGAAATGATAGCTAGGAACAAACCTTGGAATGTCCAGAAGGTTCATGAATGGATGGAACTAGGTACCTCTGGATGTGAGTGTGAATGAGAGGCTAACCTAAGAAGAAGCTGGAAAGCCTGGCTAAGAAGCACTGAATTGCCCAGATCCCCTCCCTAATTCTGTGCAGCCGTCCCTATCCTGACAAAAGACTGGATGGTTATTATCTAAAGAAAGTATAAGCGAGCATCTTGCACTGAGAGACACCAGGCATAATTGACAGCAGAGGTGCCATAATAGGAATGAGGGGACTAAATGAACCTACAGATATTGGATGCTGAGACCAACCCCTGCCCCCTTTTTGGCATTTCAGATTGCAGGAGCCAGGAGACAAAGGGTCTTTTCTGGGGCATCAGGACGAGGCCAAGGGAAATACCTAAATTCTTTGGTGTCTGTGGTTGCCCAACTAAGCAGAGATCACCCAAAGGAAAGGCCGCTGTTAATGGGCCCCACCCATGTGTACAGGGCTTCTAATCAGTCTTTCACAGGCCGCCAAAGCTGACCTGGCATCTCAGGAAAGCCTTGTATCATGAAATCTAAAGCCCCCAATGGATTTTTTTTTTTTTTTAAAGCAGCTTGGAAGAAACAGAGACTATACAGAGAGAAGTCCACGTCAACAAAACTACTAATAATGTCATCAGAGAAATTAAGATATTGCAACCCATGAAGGCATGACACATATAAAGAAACGTTCAGAGAACAAACAAAGCTCTTGGAAATTTGAAATAAGATAGCAGAGAGGAAAAAACCAGTTGAGGAAATCCCTATGAAAGTAGAATAAGGGGTGCCTGGGTGGCTCAGTCAGTTGAGCATCTGACTCTTGATTTCTGCTCAGGTCATGATCTCAGGGTCCTGGGATCGGACCCTGCATCAGACTCCGTGATCAGCATGGAGTCTGCTTGTCCCTCTCCCTCTGCTCCTCCCCCGCTTGTGCTCTCTCTCTAAAATAAATAAAACCCTAAAAAAAAAAAAAAAAAAAGTAGAGCAAAAAAGAATGCCAAAGATGGGAATAGAGAAAAAAATTAGAGGACCATCCAGAAAGTCCATTGATCAAATAACAGGAACCCTGAATGAATGATCAGAGAAAACACAAGGGGTGGGCGGAGTCATCAATGAATTAATCCAAGAAAAGTCTCCACTACTGAAGAATGTGTGCTGAAAGGGCCCACAGGGAGCCCAGCACATTGGGAAAAAATAGCCCTACCCTAAAGCAGATTGCTGTTGAAGCTTAGAATAATGGGGACAAAAAAATATCCTGACAATAGAAGCAGGTCACATCGAGATTGTCAGGAGTCAGAATGTCTGTGGGCTTCTCCACAGCAACAAGTAGAAGTTAGAAGGCAAAGAGCAAAGCCTTCGGAAACCTAAAGTAAAATTATTTTTCCCATCTTCTCCCAGACAAAGTACAAACCAAATATTTTTAGATGCACGAGGTCACAAAATTTACCTTCCATGCATCCTTTCTCAGGGTAGGAAGCTACCAGAGATAATGCTTCCAAAATGAAGAGTTACATCAACAAAGAGGGAGGCATGTGGTCCAGGAAGCACTCCATGGGGGGTGGGGGGGGGCGAGGAGGGGTGGGCACAGAGGGCGACCAGACAAACCTGGATGGAGCAGGTCAGAAGCTCTGGGAACACCGCTTCACAAGGTACGATAGATAGAATCCCTGTATCAGTCAGGAGAGGCTGGGCCATCCTGCAGAACAAACAACCTGCAGATCTCAAAGTTTTATTTCTGGCCACGCTATTAGTCCATAGTGAGGCACCCAGGGACCAGCAGGTTGATGGAGCAGCCTCTCTAGAACATGCTGGTCATCATGTCAGAGGGACAGTGAGAGCACTCACCCACAGGTCACTTGGGCCTTCTTTCCCACACGTAACATCTACTCCCCTCCCCCCCACACACACAGTGGGCCTGCCCCACTTTCATGAGCCTTTCAAATCTGGATCTAGAGGCTAGGGCAGGGAAATCTGAGACCGAAGGATGACAGGGATTTGAGGCGAGGGGGACTGCAGTGTCCAGTTCCAGGTCCAGGACCTCTGTAGGAAGCTCAGTGGTCTCTTCATGTGTGTGGTTCATGTGTAGCTGGCTCATACGGTTCTTTTTAGTCTAGAAACCTATGACCTAAAGAGGAGTTGCCTGTGCCCTCCACCCCCACCCCACTCCTAGCCCCAATGCAAAATCCCAACGCACAGTGGTAGAAAGGGACAGAATAACACAACAAACACCCTGATTCAGAAAGCAGAGGAGTGGGAGAGTCCCAGTAAACTGTGTCCATAGCAAACCTAAAATCCTGCTCGGCAGGTATTTTCCCCCACCCAGGAGTGAGGATATTCCTGGAATCATCCCAATCCTGCTGTCTGGGAAGGCCTGGCCAGTGCACAGTACTTTGGAGTCTTGCTTCACCCTTGGGGGTTCTTTCTTCATCGTTATCTTCCTTATCTGCACAGGTGGGGGTGGGCATTGGGAATACACCCTTCTTGGGAGCTGGGCAATTTCCAGCCCACTTCCATCTGTAGAAGGGTAATCGTAAATTCCAGCCACAAATTCTATTAGTCCTTGTACATAGTTTCTTTGGCACTACTACTTCTCTCAAAAATTTAGTTAACTTCTCTTCTTTTTATTCTTTTTTTTTTTAAAGATTTTATTTATTTATTTGAGAGAGAGAGAATGAGAGACAGAGAGCACGAGAGGGAAGAGGGTCAGAAGGAGAAGCAGACCCCCCGCCGAGCAGGGAGCCCGATGTGGGACTCGATCCCAGGACTCCAGGATCATGACCTGAGCCGAAGGCAGTCGCTTAACCAACTGAGCCACCCAGGCGCCCCTCTTCTTTTTATTCTTAAATAATTATATTTTTAGAATATTTTCAACAGGACATTGATGTAAACATGAGGAAGACAATAAATATAGTCTATGCCTCTCATTTAAAAACAGGACAGCTGTGAGAGGCATTTTAGGTATGATTTCTTAAGATACATAGGCTCTAGAGCAAACAGTAAGTTTTTCCCATTTCAATCCATATAAGAATGCAACAAAATTCAAATTTCAATGTTCATGGCTACTTGACTCTTGTGAAAATATTATAACCAAGGAAGAACTGTAAAATATTCTGCAATGACAATAAAAAAGTAACTATAGATGGTGTACTTATACAGCATAAGATATATATTTAAAGTTTTTTTTAATGCCTTCGAACTTGAGAACACCAAAGAGACAGAGGAACAGTATCAACTTGCAAAGTCACAGATCTGGAAATGTCATTTCTCCATGGTTTCACTAATGTGTGTGCATATTTTAATTTGTATTTCTTCCTTCTGTGTCCTTCTTATCTGTGGTGTGTCTCATGACTGTTCTGGAGAGTCCCTTGTGGTAGCTTTCCTCTGCGATTTAGACACCCCTAGTCAACACTTGCATACATTTGGTGGCCTGGCGGCTGAGGGTATAGCATTCTGACCCACATCAAAAGGCTGAACTTCGTTGATTTTTTTTAAAGATAAATTGTTCTCATTTTAAATATTACTAACTGATTAAATCAAAATGTAGTTAACTTCTTACCTAATCTGTTTGATTCCAGTTAGCTACATTGTCAATAGCCTCTTTCCAGTGCTTTTTGATACATGCTTTTCTCTCTCAACTTAATTGCAGTTTCCTTGAGCCTCTTGATCTTTGATGGTAGAGTAATACCCTTAAGTCTCTTTTCTCTGATTTTTCCAAGTTATCCCAGGTGACAATTTACCAAATACTCTATCACTGGATACATGATGGCTATCCTTCCAGCCTCCACCATCAGTTTTCTCTTTGCCTTCATCAGCCCTGAAGCCAATGCAACAAATCTTATTTTCTGTTGCAGCAACACCCCACACTGGTTACTACTCTCTATCAGTCAGGAGCAGCTAAGTTATGTTATAGTAACAGATGATTCCAAAAGTTCTGTGGCTTCAAATACCAAAACTTTAATTCTTAATCCATCGAGGATTGGCTGGGGACTGCTCTGGGGCATGATCACCTTCATCCCAGCACCCAGATCAATGGGGCAGCCATGCTCTGGAACACTGACAGTCACTTCTGTTCATAATGGTCACAAGGACTGCCCTACCCACAGGGAGCCAGGTGCAGCTCCATGAGGTTCCCAGAAGACAAGAGCTGAGCTACTGAGCGAAGTATTAATACTTTCCCCAAAACCTGTGACTTCCACAAAATGTGACTTCTGAGGATATTGAGAAAACTGGCAAAGAGTTTGGGGTTGAATTAATGGTAATTACATAGAAAACTAAGTAAACAAAAAAGAAAGCAATCAAGAGCTCCAAAGAAAACAAAAGGAGTCCATTGTAGTTGACCACTTGGCTCAGTTACAGAGGGTATTTTCACGAGAATACCGAACATGGAGCATTGATCTAATGAACTGTTCTATGTCACTCTAATGGGACCTTTTGAGGAGTGAACATGGGCAGAAGAGGCAAAAGGAAAGGAAGCTAAGTCCACATCTATATATGGGGAGGTAACCGCCAGCACCCCAAATGGAAAGCCCAAGAGGTAGCGATGTGATCATGCTGCGGCAGACAGAGTTCTAAGATGCCCCCAACATTCCAGTCCCCGTTCTACACATACCTCCTCCCACAGAGTCAGACGCTAATGCAGGTGTTTCTGCGAAGGCATTTAACAGATGTGATTAAGGCCCAAATCAGTTGACCTTAAGATGGGGAGGTTATCTGGTAGGCCTGACCCAATCACATGAGCCTGTTTATCTGGGTCTGGGGGTCAGATATGGGAGGTCAGAGAGATTGGAAGCATGAGAGGGATTTGAGGTGGGAGAGATTTTATGTTGCTGGCTTTGAAGATGGAGGAGAGGCTATATGGCAAAGAACATGGGTGGCTGAGACTGGCCTCCAGATGATAACTGGAACTGGGGACCTCAGCCCTACAACTGCAGAGAACAGACTTCAACCACAATCATGTGAGCTTGGTAGAGGGCCCTGGGATCCAGAGAAGAATATGGCCTGGGTGATGGCTTGATTTTGGCCTTGTCAGAACCTGAGCAGAAAAGCCAGCTGGCCCATTCCTGGACTTCTGACCTACAGAGCTGCCAGATCACAAATGGCTGTTTAAAGCTGCTAAAACTTGTGGTAATTTGTTACGCAATAGAAAACTCAAGCACGCGCTGTTTGAGTTATAGAAATAATCAGGGAAAAGAGGCAAGAAGGGTTGTCTCTGGGATGGGGGAAGGAAGGCAGGGAAGCTGAGGGATTGCTGTTTCATAACAAACCTTGCACCTTTAAGGTATCTGCATATATAACTTTGATGGAAGGACTAATCACAATTAAAAGATGTGTCAGACTCTCCATGAAACCTTCCCTGGAGGGCCACTGGTCGGGCCACTGGTCTTTGCATATTATACCACTGTTAACTGACATGGTAGATAAAAATGTTCTCAAATCACAGCAGTGATTGTGATTCTTCCCTCCACCTTTTCCTTTGGAAGGAATGATCCAGACACCTTGTGGACAGGTCAGACACTGACATTTTTTGATTACGTACCTTTAGATGGATCAACACTAAAAAAAAAAATGTGATGTTTTCTCTTACTCTCCTCAAAACTTTTCCCCAGAAAATTTTTCATTTGTCAAGAGGAGAACTTTGGAGGTGGTTTTGGAGAGAGACTTAGAACATTTGTAATTTGAGTAAGATTAAATCTATTTTCAAGGAAAAAAAAAAAATAGATGTCAGACTACCAGCACCCAATTTCTGTAGAGTGAACGCTTGTGTCCCTCCCCATCAAATTCATAGGTTGAAACCTAACCCCTCATGTGAGGTGGGGCTTTAGGGAGGTGATTAGGTCATGAGGGTAGAGCCCCCATGAATGGGATAAGGGCCCTCACGGAAGAGACTCCAGAGAGCCCCTTTGCCCTTTCTGTGTTGGACCCAGCGCTTTGTGAGGTTCATATCTATGAACCAGAAAGTGGGTTCTCACAAGACACAGAATCTGTGGCACATTGATCTAGGACTTTCCAGCCTCCAGAACTGTGAGAAATAAATGTCTGTTGTTTATAAGCCACCCAGGCTGTGGTATTCAGTGATAGCAGCCCAGATGGACTAAGACAGCAACAAAATCTATCCCCACTTTCTATAGCAGTGACTGACCCCATTCCCCACACACCTGTGCAGTTATATGTGGCCAGGTGACCCAGTTCTGAGTGAGAGAATATGAGTGGAGGGGCTGTGGGCTGCTTGTGCCCTGGGGCTTTTAAGAGGGTGGGTTTCTAACCTGTGTGTTCTCTTTCCCCTTCTGCCAACTGGATGATTATGACAACAAAGCCCTCAGGGATGATGGAGCCACCAAATAGAAGAGACAGGGACCCAGAAATCTGGCCAACAGTGCTCTCCTGGATGGTCACTGTATTTGAGCCAGAGCAATTCAGGGCCTACCTGTTACTGGGGCTTACCTTGCCTTAACTAATGTAAAAGCACAAGTGAGAGGAAAGGATGGGAGAAAAATAAGCAAACGAGATACATGTAGAAGGGGCTCGGTGCCAGGCAAAGTGAGGGTTGTGCTTTGTTCTACAGTGTTATTCTCTAGAGTTGGCTTCTTCGTGGCAGCCAGGCTGTGGGGTGCCCGCTCTGGGCATCGTCCTCCCTACTTCTCCTTCCCAGGGTGGTTACTGCCTCTAAATCCTGCAGCCATGGCCCAGAGCTGGGCTGAGGGTGGCTGGGATTTATCCAGGACCATCCAGTGATGTCCTGATGCTCGGGCCCCCCACTCACAGAAGGCAAGCAGTGTCCTCTTCATCCAGCCCAGTCCAGGGGTCACTCGCAGGCTCCTGTCTCCTGACTTAGTCACAGTATCATAAAGAATTACTCGCTCCAGGAGGACTTTGACCCTGAGCCTTTGCAGCCCTCAAGTCTGACCATTTCAGAGTTGGATGGTTGGATGAAAAACTTCTGACCCAAACCTCATCACAGTCACTGATGGCTTGATGAGTGAAAAGGAGAACAAGCCATTCTCTGTTGTATGACATGGGGGTGGGGTAGAAAACTGTTTTCATGTCCCATCTCCCAGTGGTCCTGGAGTACAAAATAATTCATCAGGTCCTAAATGATGAAAGCCGGCTTCACATCTGGTGCACACTTACAAGGCAAAAGATTAAAACCAGAAATGCTTCTGAGACCAGCCATCGAAAGACCGAAGAGATATTTACAGTGTCTGCAACAAATGTAGGAGGAAAGCATGTTAAAATGATGGATGGTCCCTTCCAGGCTTGCTGGAGCAGATGGCTCTCACTCCTAAACACTGCAACTGACATGGGATCCCGCCTTCCTTCCTGATAATCTGGGAGGATCTCTGGTTGCCATGATAATCGCCTGTTCTGTGTGTCCCCTCCCAGTCTCACCCCTTGGTCGTCTGCTGTTCGTAATTTGTGATCCTTTCCCTGGGTGGGTGTTCAGGGTCAAATGCTGCATTTCATCCTTTTGACACGACTCGGAGATTCCTGCCAAGCCCCGGTCAGTACCGATAAGCCCCAACCTTTGGGAACACTTCAGAACTCCCCTGACACATGGACATGCTCCAAGGAAGGTGCCATTCCTTCCCATTTTATGGGTGAGAAAACTGAGCCTCAGTCGGCTTGAGAGACTTCCCCCCACCCCCACCCCCGCCCCGGCCACACATACCAAGATTCAGAGCCCAGAGCATCAGCCTGGAGTTCTTTCACCTCATGTTGGTGTCCCCACCCCCAGCCTATGGGAAGCTAGCTAATTAATGGGGGGATTTATCAAATCAATTAAATCAGAGCAAGGCTGGTCCATTCTGAGCTCTCATGGAAATCCTGTCTAATGAGTATTCCCATTAATGGGATTGGGAGGATTTGCAATAGACAATATAGGATAAGGCTGTCTTTAATTCTTGGCTGTTTGCATGCAGGACTTAGGTGAAGAACAGGAAGGGTGGTGAGGTTTAGCTGATAGTATACAAATGAAGCAGGATTCTTTTATGCTAGTACTCCAGATGATATTGCTTAGGCATCATGAAATCCCAGAAATGGGGGCCGGAGACAATCTGCTGGGTCATGCCCACCTGATTCATGGTCAGGTGAGCTCTTGGGGGACATAGGGTCTGTTGTCTCCTCTGGGGGGAGGGGGGAAGAACATTCATCCATCCTCCACACCTGCCATATGTTCAGTTGGTTTTCTGGGCTTTGGGTTTCCTCCATAGGATAGTAAATCAAGAGAGTCAGTAGCTATTATACCTGGTTTTAGAGTTAAATTAGTTGATTTAAAATATCTTCAAAATGTAGTCTGAGTTGATTCTGTGTGAGCCTCTTTGAACTGGAGCTTCCTGATTTGGTATTTGGTATGAAACTTCTTTCACAGGTAAAACAGATAGCTGTACAACCAGGGCTATTGACATTTCAGGAAAAAAGAAATGTTCCCCCCTCCCTCCCAGCACTCCCCACCCCGCCCCCCACCAGGAAAAGGAGAGGAGAAGTTGAAAATGAATTAGTTTAATCTCATTACAGGTAACTTGAGAGCAGCCAAGAGGCTGCCATCTCTGATCAGAAATCATTTCCTGGAAGTCCAGAAATAGTTTCCACTGGAAACTGCTGATTAAGCCCCTTTGAGTGGTCTGCCTTGGGTCTGGTGGGTGACCATGAGGTAGGCCCCCCAAAGGCTCCTCTCCCAGTGCAGGAGGATGCCCCTGGGTCTGGGCCAGCCCTGGGGTCAGGTACTGGACAATCGTCCACTCCACTTCCCCTCTGTGTCCAGTACCTCAGCTGTACAGCCCCTCAGGAAGCAGGTGCCCAGGGAATGGGACAATTCCTCATCCACATTCTGTTGTCGCCTTGAAGTCCCCCTTTAATGTCATGGTGAGGCAGGAACTCTTGGACTGAGAAGTCTGGACTCGAGCACTGCAGACCAGACTCCCAGGATGGCCAAGAGTGGGAGGGGCAGGTGAGCAGCCCACTTGCAGACCCATTCGGGAGGGGCACACACTCTTCTACCCACCGCACCTCCACCACGTGCTGGTGACACAGAGGTCCAGTGGTGCAGGAGCTGCCCCTGCCCTTGGGGAGGCCTGCAGTGCCAGCCAGGAGGGACCAGGGATGCCCTGGGCCTCCAGGACACTGCCAAGCTAAGGGGAGCCGGCACTTGAAAGCAGACGTTGTTGCAATATCACAAGGCAGTTTTAAACATTGTTGCAACATTGTTGCAGCTTTTTAAAAAATGGCCTCAAAGTTTTTGACACCTCTCCCATTGGATCTGGACAGCTCTTGACTGCTTTAACCCATTGAGTACAGTAGAAGGGAAGGTTTGTGACTTCTTGAGCCTCCATTCCTTCCCCCCAGCTCCCACCTGGCTCTCTTGGAGGGTATTTCATTCTCTCCCTCTTGGAGCCCTGAGCGTCCGTATAAGAAATCCAGCTACCCTGACCTGGTGGCTGATCCCCACCACAGCGCCAGGCATGTCAGTGAAGAAGCATCTTGGCAGTCGACCCTCAGGTCCTCCAGCCTTCCAGACCTCCCAGCCGAGGCCCCAAACACTGGTGAAGCAGAAAGAAACCATCCCTTCCAGGACCCGTCAAGATTCTTAGCCCACAAATCAATGGTTGTTGCTTTAGAGCATTGTGTTGGAGGTTGTTCGTCACACAGCAATAGCAACTGGAAGAAACATGGTTTCTTTAAACCAAGAAATGACTGGCCTAGTGCTCAGAGAAAAATGATCTCTTTCAGTCCTGGGAAGGGGGAAACCAATGATGGTAGCCTTTCGTTGACATCTGGACTCTATGGGTGAGCTAAAGGATTTTCAAGGGGACTTATTCTGTGTTTGACTGAGGGACTCACTTGAGACTCCCCTGGTGCTCACAGCTGCCTGGTAGGTGCACTCAGGGACCCCAAGTGGTGAGCTCTCTGCCTCCTCAGAGCCTCCTCTGACAAGAGGGGTGAATGTTCAGCTCCATGCCATGCATCTGGCACACAACCCATTTAGAGTCCTTGCAGCCCAGCCTCCTCCTCAGGAGAATGACTGGGACTCTGGCCATCCTAGGCCTGGCCCCTCTGACACATTCTCCAAAATTCCATGTTTCCATAACTTCCTTATTCATTATTTAATTCCATTACTTAATTTGAAAAACACTGAAGAGCTGATGATTGCTATTTTCTCCAGGAAAAGAACCATTTCTTTGCTCTTCTGCCAACTCGCGCATGTACAGACCGTTTTTCTCCCTATTTACTTGTTGTGACAGTCATTGCTAATTATTTACTGTGTCGACCAGCTCTTGCTGCATAACAAGGTAGCCCCAACCTTAGTGGTTCAAAATAACAATAAACATTTACTATGACTCACAGTTTCTGTGGATTTGGGAAGGGCTAAGCTGGGGGCTTCTGGCTTGGGGTCTCATGGGATTGCAGTCATGACATTGGGACTGCAGTCATCCGAAGACGTGACGGGGGCTGGAGAATGAGACTCACAGTGATTTCCCAACATGGCTGGCAGGTCAGTAACAGTTGCTTGTGGGAAGCCTCCATTCCTTTTCACTCGGTCCTTTCCATGGGGCTGCTGGAGTGTCCTTACAACACGGTGGCTGACTTCCCTGACCCAGAGCGAGAGGTCTAGAGAGAGAGCCAAGCGACAGCTATCCTTTTTTCTGATGTCACTTCTGCCACATTCAAATCATTGGCTCTTCAGTGACTTGCTAAGTCTGGCCCAGATTCAAAGGGGGTAGGCATAGGGGGCAGTGGAGATTAAGCTCTACCTTTTGAAGTGAGAAATGTCCAAAAATTTGGGGACATATTTGAAAACTACCATACTTACCCATTATTCAGTGTCCATTATCCCCTTCATCCTGCAATTTTATGCTAAGCAGCAAGATGCCTGGCTAAAAGACTACATTTCTAAGCCTCCCCCAAAGCAGATGAAGATTAGTGAGATGGATGTAGAAGTTGTTGGGTGAGATTTGCCAAAAGCTTTGTAAGAATGGGAAGAAACAGCTGGCATTTGCCCTATCCCTCTTCCTCTTGCTGACTGCTCCGGATGCAGATGTGATAGTTCGTGCTCCAGCAGCCATTTTGTGACTATGAGGCAGCCCCAAAGCTGAAGGCATAGCTACAAATCAAAGAGAAAACTGAATGGAGCCTGTGTCCCTAGTGACATCATGGAACCTCCCATAATTTACTTGAATTTTCTAACACTGAACTTCTTTTACAGGGAAGGGTACTAGCAGTTCTTGATATTTATACCAGGTTTACTAACAGAGGAACACAGATCCTAACTGATAAATTCATATTGTTCTTTCTTCAAACCTGGCTTGCACAGGACTCATCATTGTATTTCTGGGCCCTCTTCCTACATGATGTTCTTCTGCAAATGGGGTGGTCTGCTTGGTGTTTGTAAGTTAAGTTCCTGAGTGAACTTATTGATTCAGATCATCACAATAATCCATTTGGACACAGCCTCTCATGTCAGACTAAGTCATAGGCCACCTAAGGATGGGGAACTTTGGGGTCTAGGCCCACTCCTGATCCAGTCACCTGCGGCCTCTGGGGATAGGTAACATGATGTGGTTTCTGCCTGGGGAAGAAGGTGAGTGGGGAGTGGTTGTGCTCCACTGTGGGAGAGAGAGGCTGCCGGAGGGGAGCACTGAGTCTGTCATCATATGAGAGGTCCGGGTCTGCGCCAGCAGGACCCTCGGGTCATTCAACAAACCAGGTCACCTTCATCACATACAGCTCCTCTGATTTCTGAAGCCCATTTCCCAGGGGGTATTTCAGCTCTTCCCACCTGGTCAACCAGAACACGTATCTCCTGCTCAGCCGTCCTGGAGCACCAGAACTACAGTCAGGAGTCCTGGATTCACGTCTCTACCCCACCATCCCTTTGTGAAACTCATTTGAAATAGAAGTTACTATTGCTCCCTAAAAACCACCCAAAACTTAGTGGCTTGAAATAACCATTGTAGTCCATTTCGTTCACAACTCTGCAACTTGGGCAAGACTTAGAGAGGTTGGCTCCTCTCTGCTCCACTCAGGGTCAGCGGGGGCGTCTCCACTGTCTCAGGAGAGCCCACTTCCAAGATGGCTCCCCCACATGGCTGGTAAATTAGTCCTGGTGGTCCACTGGGGGCTCAGCCTTGGCTTGGGTTTGGGGCCTTGATTCCTCTGCAAGCTGGCCTCTCTATAGGCTGTTGGGGCTTGCTCCCAGTATGGTGGGCTGACTTCCAAGAGCCAGCGTCCCAAGGGATGGAAGGGAAAGTGCATTTTTATGACCTGGCATCCAGAAGTCACTCAGCAGCACTTCCCACCAGAGTCTGGGACTGGGGCTGTCAAAAGGCCCACCCAGATTCAAGAGGAGGAGACATGGACTCCACTTCTTGATGGGGAAGTAGCAAGGTTCTAGCAGAGCATGGGGAATGGGAGAGATTACCGTGGCATTCTTTAGGAAGTACAACCCGCCACGGAGAGTAAGTGTGCCTGAGGCCCTTCGTTGCTAAAGTTGGAAGGTATCTGATTCCACCGCAGTTCATAGGACCTGGGAGAGGCCAGAAATGCCACGGCGCAATCCCCCTTCCTTCCTTTTGGGAAACCGAAGCTCTTTTTTGAAAAAGAGATATTTTTGTTCTTTTTCTATAATTTCACAAGTGCCACGGTGAGATATGCCTCCCCTACAGAACCACGGGCAGTGTGGAACTGGGCCCATCAGGGGAGGGATTTCTGTGGTTGAAGAGTCGGCTCCTAAGATTGCACCCAAGGCCACTTCCCAGAGGGAGGTGCTGAAAGTGACCCCCACTCAGAGTCTTGCTGCACCCTGGAAATATCCCCCAAGGGCCTCCGATGCAGAGACAGGGAAAAAGATCCTACAATCTCTGACTTTCCCAGCCTCCCCTGGAGCTGGGCATGCCTCATGACTGCATTTGGACCAATGGGATCTTAGGGACGCATGGAGAGAAATACCATGTCCAAGAAACCCCCATACAGGGAGAGGTGAACCCTTGCTGCCTTCTGCTCTCCTGGCACCCACCAACCATGACCCAGAGTATTGCTGGAGCTTTAGAAGCTGCCATGAGGGTTAAGGAGCCCCCACACCCACATTGCTACTTCCCTCAGGGCTGCTTTTACTAGAGGACATGGAGCTCTTCTCTTCCTGAAGCAGGCTGTGCTGGGTTTTCTGGGACACACAGACTCACTCCAGTGTGATTCCTGGACCAGGCAAGGCCTCTCAGCTAGGAGGCAAGAAGCAGAGCCCTCCGGGCCTTGCTGCCTCCCCTCCCCTATTGGGAAGGCCAAGGGTGACAAGTCCTGGGGAAGGGGGCTCCTGGGTGGCTCAGTTGTTAAGCGTCTGCCTTCGGCTCAGGTCATGATCCCAGGGTCCTGGGATCGAGTCCCGCATCAGGCTCCCTGCTCGGCAAGAAGCCTGCTTCTCCCTCTCCCGCTCCCCCTGCTGTGTTCCCTCCCTTGCTGTCTCTCTCTGTTGAAAAATAAATAAATAAATAAATAAGATTCTGGTAGCTTGACTCCAGAGCTCATACTTTAAAAAAAAAAAAAAGGTTCCTGAGGAAGGACTACAATTGGACTAGTGCCCTTAAAAGAAGAGGAAGAAATTGGAGAGAGCTCTTTTTTACTCTCACTACCATGTGAGGACACTGCAAGAAGGTGGCCATCTGTATGCCAGGAAGAGAATTCTCACCAGATGCCAACACCTAGATCTTGGACTTCCAGCTTCCAGAACAGTGAGAAATAAATGTCTGCTGTTTGAGCCACCCAGCCAGTGGTGTCTTGTTAGAGCAGTCAAAGCTGCCTGAGATTCCCTGTGATGCCCGAGTCATGATCCCACTGCACAGGGGGGACCCAGCTCTGAGAGGCAGAGTGGGCCACCCGAAGGCCACATCCAGGACCTAGGTGAGAGCCCTGTTCAGATTCCAAACCCAGTTTATAAGTGAGAAATGCTTTGGGCTGCAAGGAACAGGACCCAGCCAACAGTCACATAAACAAATAGAGGTCTCCCATAATAAGATGTCAGGAGGTAGGCCTTCCCACGGCTGGGAGAAGTGGCTCAAGGGTGTGGACAAGGGCCCAGCTCCTTCTCCCTGAGCCTCCATCCTCCTTAAAGTGTTGGTGTTCTGCTGTAGAGACCCTGGCCACAGCTCCGGGTCCACAGTTAGGGCTAGAAGCCAGGGGAGGGTGTTGGGAGCCTATGACTTAAACTCTCTGTGCAGCAACGTTCCCTGACGACTTTCGCTTCATTTTGCTTGGCTACACCAAACAACAGGGGAAACTGAGGAAGCAAGTCTGACTTCCCTGTTCTTGTGGTAAGAGGCAGCACGGGACAGGGGCCGAGGATGCCCAGCGTCAGCCACCCCCAGCATCGCCTTACAGATCCTGTTCTCTGATTCAGACTGTCGACTTGGCACAGTCTGGGGGACTCATTCAGATTTGCAGTGCCCGGTAAGATGTAGTTGGATACCTAAGAAGTGAGCATGCTCTGATGTGTGGGTGTTTATGTTCCTAGTGGCGAGGGGGTGAGGATGAAGTGTTCCCAATTCCCGGCCTCTGGCCTGCTTCAGACTGGCAGGGTTTCCCTGATGAGGGCTGATGGCTGCTTTGCCAGAGAGGCGCAGGGGCCTGGGATTCTCAAGCTCACCTTGAGCTTGGTGGAGGCAACTGTAACCCCACGGAGCCTCCTCACAGGTGGGATGGGGCATCCCCTGGATCTAAAGGGAGCACGCCCTCTCATCCTTCTTCCCCCAGCTGTGCTGCATGACTCTAGCTTCTCCCACTAAGATGAATGGTTCTGCACAGGATTATCCTAAAGCAAGCCATTGCTTTGAGAGAAGCCCTTTCTATACAGCTGTTTCCTGGTTCAAGGCACTGCCCCGCACAACCCATGGGGACTCTGGGTGGTACTTGGCCCCTCCCGTGCTCTTACTGTCCAGTTGGTTTACCCGTTGGTTTCCCTATGCAGCTCATATCATGTCAAGGCCTCACTGGCCACTCCCTGTGGGCACGTGGGTGCATTTCCATCTGTGGCCCGCACAACCCTGCCCCTTCAGGTAGGTTAGCTGGAGACCCCTACAGGGTTAAACGTCTCTCCCGGAAGCCAGAGAAGCTGCAGCGTTCTCATGTGGAGTACAATTGGCAAGTTCATTTAGGTCCATGAGTGGTGGCTGCTGGGAGGCATGGAGGTGTGGCTTCTGAGCTAAGTACCCAGGGTGCCCAAATGCAGAGGGAACTCATGGCTAGTGCAGACAGAAGGCAGCAAAGCTCGGCGGGAGCATGAAGGGGCATCCAGGGAAGCTGAGATGTGTGCAAGGCTGGGTGGGTTAGCGGGAGTGTGTGGGTCCCTCGGGGACAGAAGTTAATTTGGGTGTGACAATAGAGGCAGCCCAAGATCAGCAGGGTGTGCTGGGGGGGTGGGGGGGAGGGCAGTGCTCCAGGAGGCAAGTGACGCCTGCCGATGGCATGGGCCCCAAGAAGCGTGGCAAGAGCCGACAGTCCAGTCATGTGCTGGGGGAGCCCCGACATAGGCAAGAGCCTCAGTAGGGGCTCCCAGGTGAGTTCAGTGTGCTGGCCCAGGCAGCTAGATGCCATGCAGGGGTGCGGAGGGGGCACAGGAGAGAGAAAGAAGGTTGAGAAGCTCAGAAAGGGAAAGTGGAAAAGGAGTGAGGGGTGGGAGGAGCCTCAGGGATAGCCAAGAAGAACAGACCTTGAGGGGATGGGTCCTTCAAACCTCCGCTCTGCTGTGTGATGCTGGGCCGCCTCGGGAACCTCTCTGAGTCTGTTTCCCCATCTGAACAGAGCAAAAAAAACACCTGCTGTGAGGGGAGCATCAAATAACGTTAACATTTCAATGTGGGTTATGGCACCCACCATGTGGCAGGTGCACATACCATGGCAGTTATCTTCCCTCCTTCAAATCTGGGGTCACCGTTGGTCACCAGGTGACCTGGAGACCTCATTTCATCAGGTAGGGTCAGCCCGCTCCCTCCGGTGTTCTGGGGGAGGCCCCCGGGCATCAGGCTCTGACCGCGCAGCCGTGTCCCTGGCAAGGACAGCATTTGCACCGAGGAGCCTCCAGGGCTCTGGGCGGCGGCACTGGGAGCAGATGCCGGCAGCTGCTGCTTGCCCCACAATGTGGCTTTTGTCCGCCAGGGTGGCCGTGGAGGCCGGGAACGACCTGCGCTGGGGCTGGCCGAGCGCAGCCCAGAGCTCTCAACAAAGCGGCTTAGAACGGCTGCCCCCAGGCCCTGGGCAGTCGCTTTTGTTATGCAAATGAAGGAGGCGGTTCCCAGCAATCTCTGCCCTGGGCACAGCGAACCATTTTGTGATGCAGATGAAGTGAGGTCTCCAGGCCCCCACCTGCCCGCAGTCTGAGGCGGGGTGCTTCTAGACCCCGATCTTGCCCTGCTCCTCCCCGTTGTGCTCCGCAGCTTGGCTTAGTGGGCACTGCCCGGTGCACCATGCAGGGCCAGAGCTGAGCTCTCTAGGGGACTCTCAGTCCAGCCAGGAGGTGACAGGACCAGAAGAAAGAAGCAGAGGCAGAAGGACATTACCTCAAACTGTGCAACCACCCGGGAAGAATGAGACCAGGCAGCTGGGAGAGGCCCCTCTGAGCAGGCGCCCCTGAGGCTGAGCCCGCCAGGCTGGGGACGGTGTCTGGGGTGGACGGACTCATCGGCAGAGGGACTGTGTGTGCCAAGGCCCCAGGGTGGGCCACCTGGTTCCAGGGGGAGGCTGGCTGGTGTGAAAAAGGCCCATCCATGGACTCATGGGCACACAGACCTTGAATGGGGTCCCAGGGCTGGGCCCGCCTGCCCAAAAGACACATACTACAGTGATCTGGCAAATTTCCAAATTTCTCTGAGCCTCAGTTTCCTTGTGTGTAAAAGGAAGAGAGGAATCACCTCTCTCACAGGGTTGTGGAGAGATGAATGAGATAATCCAGACACACTGTCAAGTCAGTGCCTGGCACATAATAAGCATGCAATGGGTAATAACGATGGACAGCCATTTGGCAATATTTACCAGGCTTACAAATGCATACACTTATTTCCCAATAATGCGACTTCCAGGAATTTATTCTACAAACATTCTCCCATGTGCAAAATGACAAATATTCAAGGTTATTCTTCAAAGATTTGTTTGTAGCAGCCAGAGATTAGAAACCACCCAACTGTCCATTTGCAGGGGTGGGTTCGATGGATTATGGTCTGTCCGTGCATATAAGAGTTCTCTTCAGCTTAAACAAGAATGCGGGTGCTCTCAGGTGCAGACACGGGAGCTGACTGCGCAGGACCTGGGAGGGGTAGACCAGCAGCCCGCACAGCAGCCACGGAGAGGAGTGGGGCTGAGTGCGGCCGGGCCCTAGGCTCCACGGGGCCCAGGGAAGAGGGAGGGCGTGCCAGGAAGAACAGTGTGCAGGGCCAAGCTGGTGGCTGGTATCCACACACACACCTGGAGGCCAACATTGACTCCTGCAGAAACGGACCGTCTTGGAGCGAGGCGGTGCACACAGCTCAGCAGTGGTGGAATAACACAACCAGTCACCATAGCAACAACCAGCAGTTGTAATTTACAGCAGGCGGGCAGCACCTAGTGTACAGGGGAAAGCTCCAGGTCCCCGGCTGGGCTGCCTCGGGGCAACACCTCTGTAGCCCTGGGTGTGCACGTGGCCCCGTGGGGTGACTCCCGGGCCTCAGTCTCCCCAGCTGTAAAATGAGGATCTGACCAGTGGCACACCTGCGCCTCCGTGCCTGGGAGTGAAAGGCTGGGAGGGAGTGGAGCATGCTTCAGAGCAGGCGCAAAGGCTCTTAGCCTCCCACGGCAGCCCCAGAGGGACAGCTTTGTCCCTTTTCTGGTCCCTATTGCCCTCATTAGAGTCGACTGTGTGCAGCCCTGGATTCCTGCCACCAAAGTATCTTCCAGATAAATAAATAATGACTACAGAAGAGGAAGAAGGCAGATTGCATTTCCTTTGGGCAAGAGGGCTCCCCAGGGGGCCTTCTGCAAGAACACAGGTGTGGGTCCCCTGCTTTTCAAGCCCCTTGCCCCTGCTCCCCTCCCCCAGCCCTTCCAGCTTGGAACCCGCCAAGTCATTCTACCACCTCCGTCTCCCCAAGAAGACACCGCCCAGACCACTGGCCTTGCCCCATGGCATGAAGCCAACCTCCTGAGGGCCATCAAGAGCTGCGTTGGGTGGGCTATGCTCAGCACCTTCCAGGCCTGACCCTTGCCGGGAAGGGCAGCAGATGATCTCTGACGTGTCAACCCCAGCCCAGTGGACAGCCCCTCCTCTGTCCCCTGTCCAGGATGCACAAGGCTCCTTTTTCCCTGTTGAGACGGGCCTATAGATCAATACAGGGAGCAGGCAAGGATAGTGGGGCCCTGGTGGAGGGGAGCACCCCAGAAGGGCCTCTGTCTGTACTTCCTTCCTCCCCACTTGCCTGCCTGGGGGGCGGGCCAGGCTGGCTCCAGGCTTTGGTCCCCTGCGCCCACTTTCTCACCGCTGTCTCACGAACACCCCACAACTGCTCATCAGGCCTGTCAGGGGCCTCTGGACTTGTCCCCACTTCCCTCCAAGGCTCTACCCTCTCTGCCTTGCTGCCCTCATGCAGGCACAGGGGGCTGCAGCTAGGAGGGGCTGGGCACAGGTGGTCAGCAGCTTAGTTCTCAAACGAGGAGCAGGAGGGCCAGGAGGGTGAGCCGCACTCCGTATGCAGCAGTGACTACTTTAGAGCACCTTTAAAAAAGAGTTAAAACAAACCCAGGAGGAGAAGGAATAGTATAGGAAACCCATGTGACATTCTAGGTAAAATGAATCTTACGCAGGTGGCTTGGCAGGATGCCCTCTTGGATCTTATTTGCTCTCGGGTGTTTGGGGTGGCAGGTTTGGGGAGAAGTCTGAGACGCCTCCGTCTCGCCACGCTCTGAATTGTATCCCCTTCTTTCCCAGACCACCTGTGCTGTGCTGCTAGGCCTTTTTCCCTAAATTAATTAATTAAACTGCTGCGTCATTCAAAAAGAAGAACCAAAACAGCATTTGTTTCTTAAACACTTCAGTGAATGAAAAGCAATGTTCCTGCTAGGCCTTTTTAGGGATAACCCCACGCCCTGGATGTTCCCTCCAAATGACCACCAATCACCGCAGACACAGTTTTGTCTCCTGCCAAGGGATTTCAGAGTTGGGCAGAGCGGTTTTGAGCGGTGAGGCTCTGCCGGGGCCCGAGGTCACCTGCCTATTCTGCGAAGCCCCTCTTCCAGCCAGACGGGCCTCGGCAAGGTGCGGGGCTCTGGGTCCCTGGCATAAGCAAGCCCTTGGCTTGACTTAGGGGCCAGTGGGGCCCACAGGCATGTTTGGGGGATGGTCTCTCTATGCTGTACAGCAACTCCAAATACATCCCTCGTGGTCTTGGGCAAACAAGACTATCTGGCCAGGCCTAATGACAGAAATATTGTGGGAAATTAAGCATCTGTCATTTAGATATTAGACTCTATTTTAGGTTGAACCTCTTTAAGGATTATGTTTCTTTCATCCTCAATGCCCCCTCTCAGCGTGCTCCTGAGGGCACTTCGAAGCTTTTGGGACAAGCATGCAACCTCTTAGGGTCCCGGTGGCCTTCTCTGAAATTCCAGGGAACGGGCCGGGAGCCCTGCTCAGCTAGATGCTTACAGCTCCCCATGTCCAGCTAGTCCTGGGGAATTTCCTCCATTTCTTGGTGCCTCCCCTCCACCCCCTGCTTCTGTCGCCCACCTAGGTCCTAGAGCTAATGATGCTCAGGGCCTTCTGATTTTGCCTTGACAGTGGGTGTTGTAGAGGGAGCAAGGTGCTGGAGGCTTCTCCACTCGTGTCTGACAGAGAAAACCCTGGCACCCCCCAGCAACAAGGCCCAGAAACAAGTGCGCTCCATCTCACCTCTGGGCCAGGGACCAGGCAGGGACACTGACTCCGAACCAGGCTGAGGAGGCTGAGGCCACCCTGGCACACGGCCCAGCCACCCCGAGGCTGGTCGAGAGTCTGTTCTGCCACTGTCCCCCACCGCCCCCCGCCCACTCCGTGTCCAGCACGCTGGCCACCCCCTCCTGGTGGGTGGCCTGGCTGCCTCACACTCCCAGAGAAAATCCAATGACTCGACTGGCCTAGGGACCTCTGCACCTTGCGTGCTTTGTGCGTGACCTTGCTTTTCTCCCCCAGCAGCCTCCGCTGCCCAGATGAGAAAAAACAGGTGACATGTGCCTCCCCTGGTCACTTCCCAGCCTCAGCCCTTCCTCTGGCCTCCAGGTACTCGAGTGAGCACACCTGGAACTATAAGTGCCCTGCTCTGGGGAAAAGTCTGGGAGTCCTGCTCTGCAGAAGCTCCTTCCTGGTGTGTTGGACTCAGGGCTGGGTTGAGGAGCACCTGTAACCCTCCAGCGAGACTGCACATTGCACTTGGCACAATGCACCGTGTCTCCAGCCCTCACACTCCCTGTTCCCTGGTCTGGACAGGTGACACAGCCCCTGGACATCCTTTTTCTTTCCTGGGGGCTTGCCCTGCCCTCTCGCTCTCCCAGCAACCTGTGCGGTCCCGTATGGCTGTGTTTATTCATTTGCCCACCCGGCTTCCTACTAAAGCCGTGAACTTCTTGGGGGCCACACTGGGCGCAAGGGTCCCAGCACAGAACTCACAGCATCTGGTGAGGGCCTGCCCACTGCCTCTGCCCCACAGTGCCCACCCCCCCAATCCCCATCAAGCACACAGAAAGACCCAGACTGGGCAGTGAGGGGCGGGGGTGGGGGAGGGTAAGATGATTTCCAAGCCCAGAAGCCACTCTTCCCTTCCCTTTCTCTGAGTAGGGAGGCAGCCACTGTGAGTTCCTGTGGAGCCTGGGTGAGAGGCTGAGAGGCTGAGAGGAACCCTCAGAGCTGCGGGCCTTTCTGCGCTGCTCTAGGCACGTCCCCCTCAGCCACCATTCCTACCCTTATCCACAGAACTGAAATGGGTTAAAATCTTGGGAGAATCAGGCCCAGTTAGAAAGGCCTTCCGGCATTTTTTTTTTTTTTTTTAGAAAAAAAAGCTTAATGCAAATCCAACTCGAAGAGGAAACAAACCTATTTGAGAGCTTTTTTCCCTAAATTAATTAATTAAACTGCTGCGTCATTCAAAAAGAAGAACCAAAACAGCATTTGTTTCTTAAACACTTCAGTGAATGAAAAGCAATGTTCCTGCTAGGCCTTTTTAGGGATAACCCCACGCCCCGGATGTTCCCTCCAAATGGCCTAATCTGGTAGGGACCAGCCTCGGGCCTGAGAGAATCTCATGTCAGCCAAGTCCCTGTGGACCCATGTGGCTGCAGGGTCTCTGGCTGCAGGGTCCCAGAAGGATTTTGCAGCTGGGCAGCCGTGGCAGATCGGCCACCCCCTCTTGTCCACCCCCACCAGGCAGGGGACGAGGTCGGTGCCTTCGGGCTGAGGGGCCTCTGCTTCTCTCAGGTCAGGCTGAGTTATCAGAGGAGAAGCATCTCCCTTCTCCTCAGTACTCAGGCAACTGTGAAGAGTCCCCCAGCACCACCTCATCCTCAGGGAAGACCTGATGAGGGGTCTCCCTGCCCAGGGTCGCGACACATCCTGGCTCCCGACTCTGGCCCGACTCCCCCACTCTGCTTCCCCCAGGCTGGTGGGGAGCAGGCTGTGCAGAAAGCAGGGGAGGCTGACAAGGGTGGGGGCGACAAGGAGGACATGCACCTTCCCCTCTGGGCACACACTCCATCTATACCTTGCTCAGTGATTCAGTCATAAGCGAGGAACCTCAATAGTCAGTACTCTTCCCGCTCCAGAGGGGAGAAGGCCCTGGGTGGAGGGAAACCCCTTCTCCAGTGCCAGCATCTGGAAACTCTGGAGCATCTCATACCGGGGACCTCCCACAGAGGCCTGACTGCTCGCCAGCGGCTCTTCCGCAAGGCCCCAGCCAGCCTCTGCCGGCGCCGTAATGTCAGCATCTGGAAGCTTCATGAACCAAATTTGTTTTGAAGAGGGATGAAAATAGGGTTACCAATTTTTTATTTTGTCCATTAAGGGTGTCATCACAAAACCACCTCTATCTACTGTAATCATTTCATTTTATTTATTTATTTGACAGAAAGACACAGTGAGAGGGGGAACGCAAGCAGGGGGAGTGGGAGAGGGAGAACCAGGCTCCCCGCTGAGCAAGGAGCCCGATGCGGGGCTCGATCCCAGGACCCTGGGATCATGACCTGAGCCGAAGGCAGACGCTTAACGACTGAGCCACCCAGGCGCCCCTGTAATCATTTCATTTTTAAAAAAGGATGTTTTTACGTCGGAAAAAAACCTTATATTAAAAACCGGATATATTCAGCTTTATAAATATTGATGAGGCTGCCCTCATTGTCTTATTTTACCCGAGACCAGGGCCTCTGTTGGCACCCGCCCCCTGCCCCGAGGCAGGCTGTGTCGGTCCCGCTGAGAGGCCTAGTGATGGAGGCCCTGCAAGTTTGGGGGCCTGAGGGCCAGGCGCTGTTGCAGGTTGCCTCTTCCCCAGACACAGCCCCCACGGTCCCAGGTGTGATTAGGGGCCCCCGGGCCAGCCCAGGTGTTTCCTGGAGAGCCCCTGGCCCAGGGCCCTGGAGGCTTGGGCTGGGCGCATCCTCCCTCCCAGGCATCTCTGGCCTCCACGGCTGGCACTGCCCGCGGCCAGAGCTCCCCAGACACGCAGCGCATGTTCCCAGCCAGCTGCCACACAAAGCTGCATTGTGGGTCTCCACCTGGCTGGCAAGCACGTGACCACAGAGGGTGGGCGTTGGGCCGGACGGGTGTGCCCCAATGCCTTCTTTCTGATCAGGACTCTGCATCCTCACATCTGACCCCACGCAGCTGGAGCCTGGCCAGGCAGGGTTTCGGGGGACCATGGAAACAGAAGAAAACACAGAGTTGTAAAACAAGAGAGGGCCTCTTGTCCAGGGTGTGCCAACTGGGCTCCTTCTGGGGTCTGCCTGGCACCTAGGCCCTGACTTGACTCCAGTCTCATCCCTTTGTCTCTGTCACTGGCCCCTTCTCCGTGAGAGGGCCTCTGAGCCCAGTGTTCTCGGAGCCTGGGCCCTAAGGCTCAGAGAGGGGCTGTGGGGTCGCCCCAGCCAAGGGTGCCCCGTGGGGCAGAGCCAGGACCAGGGCCTGCCCCCAGCCCAGGGCTCCCATACACTCCCTCTTCCCTCCCAGTCCACAGGTGGTTCTGACGTCGGGCCCCCAGGCTGGGCCACACTTGGCTGCAGGGAAGAAAGGGAGCCCTTGAACCCAGGGCTCCAGCCACCCACATGTGACCCCCCAGGAATATGGCTTTTATATACATAACAGAAAAGAGCAAGAATGCTCTGCCCATGTCCATGGACTCCTTCCCTGAGTGCACAGATCCGCTCAAGACTCTTACAAACTGAAAAACAAAACTACAGAAAATACCCAAACAGAAAAGCAGAGCCTCTCCCCTGGACCCACCATTGCATTCCTCTCCTTCCCAAACCCTGGACTAATGGGGAAATGGTTGGTGTGTCGAGGCATGTTCTACTAAATGGGCTATGACACCATCTAAAAAAGATCCCGAAAGAATATGGAAAGCATGTACTTCAGCTATTTCCCTGAGAAGTTCCGTCTTAGTGAAGGAACTACCATCCTCCTCCTGGCCCAGACCGGACCCCAGGGTGTCCCTCTAGAGTCCTCCCTCCCCTCATTCCCTGTATCCCTTTATCACACTGTACAGGGACCCCTGCCCCCTTCAGAGCCCACAAGAGGAACCCTGTTCCAGAGCCTTCCTCCAGCTGTGCCCCTCCCCACAGGCCCAGGGGACATGCTCACTCAGAGCCTTTGCCCCTTCTAGGCCATGTAGCAGGTACCAGGGACCTGGAAGTTCCCTGCCAAATGCCCCCCACCTGCTTCCTGGGCCTTCCCAGGGTTGCTTCTCCGTAGCTAGGCACACCTGTGGGCCTGGGGTTTCCAGTGTAGGGAGGAGTGTGCTGGGTGGGGAGTGGGAGCAAAGGGAATGGGCGGGGCCCAGGCCAGGGCTACTTCCTTGGGCTTACAAGGGAGTCTAGAAGGCTACATTTGAGCCTGGCTTCCCGGGTGCTTGTGAAGATGTGAGCGCGTCAAGGTGAATAGATAGAAAGCCTTTCATCAGCAGAGTATCCGGCTGGACCCATCACTTTCCCCCATTAGGACGGAGAGCAGGTAGGCTTTCCCTGATGCTCTGCCCTGCAGGCATGAAAGGCACCTTGGCCCTGTAGATTTCAGATCTGTCGGCCCCTCTACTGGCATTGTTGCCTGATCTGGGGGCCATTCCTTCCCCCGCCTCCTTCTACTTGTCCTGACACAGAGGTCAGGCCCTGCTCCTTGCCTGAGGCTCTGCATGCCACCAGAACAGCTCCAGTGAGGAGGAACCTCAGGACCTAGCTCCCACCACGCACCCTTCCCCTCGTTTTCAAGGCACATTTATTTCTCTTGGTGGTCATCACCCCCACCAGGTTTGTGAAGTGACCTCCCCTCTTTGTCCCCACCACTCCCTTCTCCCCACCCCTGGAGAGCACAGTGGGTTGCTTACTCCCCAACATTCCCCTTTTCCTTGCTGTTTTGGGTCTATTTTGATTCAGGTCCTCCTCCTCTGGCCAGTGACTTGGGGATCCGTCCTGCTGGGTAGTGGCTAGCCATTCTGCCCTCATCCCCCTGGCCAGGGACCGGTGACCTGTCCAGCCAATGAAATGTGAGCCAAAGTCGGCTGGGAGTCCCTGGGTAAGGGTTCCTCTCTGATAAAATAGACTCACCGAAAGAAATGGTCTAGCACATTCTGCTGGGCTTTGCCATGTCAGGATGTCACATCTTTTACCAGCTGAGGGTGAAGCTCCACCCTGAAGAGGGCTGTGCAGGGCATATGGCACTTGCTACTGCCCTTGTCCCTCCTTGCACTTCCCGCCCTGAGGGGCTCTGTTCTGATTGCTCCATCCCGCTTGAGCCTGGGGCCTTGCTGCTCACCACCCAGTGCACCTCTCACCCACCCTGCAGAGGCTCCCCCTCCCCGGCCCTACCAGGGGCAGTCCACCCTGTTACACTCGGCCCCCCACAATGTGTCTCTGGAGGGTGGGGGTTATCTCTTACCCAGCGCCATGCCCTGCTCCCCACCACCCCTGTCCCCACGTGCTGGCTGCAGACCACATACATCCAAGAGGGCTCCACAGAGTTGGCTGGAACAATGCATTTCTTATAAAATGTCCACGGGTGAACCTGCCTGTTCCGTTGTGCAATATCCTTCAGGTCCGTGAAGTATTAGATTTCTGAACTAGGAAAACATTTCTCTCTCCCTTGAGATTAATTAACAGCTTCTATTACAGGCCTCCAGTCTCTTATGCACAGTTCCAGAAATCTAAATATTTCTGAAAACCAAGACTTTCTCCGTAAGTTAGTGGCAAACACATTTAGTGGCAAAACCTTACCTGGTCAGATATAAGGATAATTCAAGTCTCATAATGAATATTTATATATTTCACCACACAAAAATGAGTATGCTTGCTAATGGGTTGCTGCCCCCAATCCTGAGAATTACTTAATATACAGTATATACACATTACTAATGGCCTAAAATTCAAATGTTCTGAGTTCAGAAAAACATCTTCTCCCCCCCCCCAGGGCTTCTGATAAGGAGTCATGAGACTGTGTTAGAAAGCAAGAGCTTTGCAACACACTTTATTTTTCTTTTTTTGCCCTGGCTGCCAAGAAAGTCAAATTTAAATAATTAAACTTATTCACAGCAACTAGCTTTTGTCTAAAGTTTCTTAGTACAACTATTCTGTCCTTTTATAACTTGTCTTAAAAAAATTATCTGAGCAGGGGCGCCTGGGTGGCTCAGTCATTAAACATCTGCCTTGGGCTCAGGTCATGATCCCAGGGTCCTGGTATGGAGCCCCGCATCGGGCTCCCTGCTCCGTGGGAAGCCTGCTTCTCCCTCTCCCACTCCCCCTGCTTGTGTTCCCTCTCTTGCTGTGTGTCTCTCTCTGTCACATAAATAAATAAAATCTTTAAAAAAAATTATCTGAGCAATATAGCTTTCTTGAATTTGTGTCTTTTGTTTTAGCTGGCTTCACATTATTATTTTTAAAGTGAAATGAATATAAATTTATTGCAAATGAGTGAATCCAGAGGGTTCTGTGGACTAATGGGACAGATGGTCCCTAATGTCCCTATCTGCCATCCTGCCTCCTAGGGGGTATGGATAAGGATGGGGCTGACATGATTATGGATTCTTTCTGTGCCTCACCACATGCCCAGGGGAGACAACAGACACTCCCCTGCCATCCCTGATGACCTCCATCCTTGGTGGCTTCTCGGTCAATCCATCCACTCTTGACGTACATCCAGCCATCACCCAGATGCAGGGACAGCCACTCGAATCAGTGCAGCAGATAGCTTGCTTGTAGATCTGCATTGTTGACAAGCTTCTCCTGAACACTCCCATCAGATTCTTCCTACTAGGGCACTTCAAAAATAATGTTTGCACAAGTCATACATTAGGAGTCAATTTTTGTATAAAATTATTTGTGTGGATATACAGATAATAGAGTACCCGTGCTTATTTATTACAATAATAATGAAGACAATTGCTAAATGATGGAATTATGGGTGATTTTTTTTTACTTGTCATTATATTCTAAATTTTCAATGATGCAAATTTTTATTACTTTTGTAGTAACAATAAGAACTACAAGTTTGCTTTTAATCCCCTTTGCAAATACTACTATAGAGCAATTTCTTAGGGTATGGCAGCTTTTTCCTAATCAAAAGCACTTTCACATGGATATGCCAGAAATCTATCTTAAAAGGTAATCCAATTGCACAAAAATTACCATAGTTCAAGTTTCTGGGACTGTCTCGTTTATGAGGTAACATTTTTAAAAACTGGCTAGAGCTTTGTCTACATGATGTCAAAGCAGTCGGGTAATTCAATAATTCCAGTGGAAATAAGCAGACTTGCACTTCCTGATATGACAGAGCAACTGGCAGCCGATGAGCCCTCCTGCTGTAAACACGTTGAAAACCAGGGGAAAAAAACACAAAATGACTATTTGCAGATATTGGACAACAGGCAGCGTAGCAATGTGATCCCGCAGAGAAGCTAAACAAATAACATGAGCCCTATAACCTACCTGGCTTCCTGCCTGCAGGCATTTACTGGACCCCAGTGTAGAGAGGGGACCCCAGCAGAGAATAGCAGTCTCATTGAGCTGAGGAGACAAAACTGTGGTTTGGGGAGGTTGAACAAGCTAGACTTTGTGGGGGTAGAGAACTTGATAGGAGGGATCCAGGCAGGAAAGGGGTTCAAGAATCTGCATAGGGTCCCTTTGAGTCTTTGGATGAACAGTAATATGACCTGCATAAGGCAAATGGTACTGAACAGAGACCGAGTAGAGGTGCAATTGCCAGAGCTCACATAGGGTTGGGAGGCACTTCAGTTCTGACCTGTTAGAGTGGGGAGTCCTCACTGAACAGCAAATTAATTCAATAGAAACCCTCAGACAGGCCACATCTTAAGAATACAGCTGAAATGACCTGGGTAAAGGCTTAGCAAAGTTTAAAAACAAGTCTTGAAAGGTTCAAGTTGGTACACAAAGGAACTAAATGCTTGTCAGAACAAAATGCAACACTCTGTAAAGGAAGACAACAAAATCCAGACATTCGACAATATAATAATCTCAAGTCCAGCATTAAATAAAAATTATTAGCCATGCAAAAAGGTGGGGAAATATAACCCATAAGCAAAAGAAAAATGAGTCAATAGTAACAGACTGAGAAATAACAGAGATGATGGAATTAGAAGTCAGTAATTTTAAAAAAGCTCTTATAAACATACTCAAGGATCTAAAGAACAATGAAAAAAAAATGAGAGGAGACATTGAAACCATAAAAAGATAGAAACAAATGGAAACTCTACAGCGAAAAAAATAGATCTGGAATGAAAAATTCACTGGGTCAAGGTTCCTGATCTGGGGCAGATGTAAGATGTACATTTCATCCTGTCTCTCCACTGAACTAGGATTCCTGGACAGAATGCATCGAGCTGTTATCTGGGGACTATGGAAAGTAAATGGTAAGCAGACAGGAGAATGAGGCCAGAATGTGAAGTGCCAAGCAAATTGGTCTAGGCTGCCTATTTACTTTTCCTCCATCACTGCCCAGCCTGGACTCAAAGACACTCCAGAACCTGGAATAGCGCAGTGGGTGTAGACAAAAACAGCTCCAAGAGAAACCCTCTCTTCCTAGTTTAAAGAGCAGGAAGGGGACTCCTGTCAGAGAGTGAGGACAATACCTTGGTCATCTTCCTGTTTTTTCTCTCTCTCCAGCCCCAAGTGGTAATGGTGTCAGTAGTGACAACAACAGCAGTGACTATAGGGACTGTGCCCAAAGCTCTAATGGAGGTGAAACCTTCTCTGTGACCAGAAGAGCTGTGGCGCCAAGAGTGTGGGACAAAGTCTTACAGCTTTTTCTTTCCCTGTGCCCTCCCATAGATTGGTCCTTCCTGCTGTTGCAGTCATGGGAGGTGTGCAGCAGAGTGGAAAACTAAATCCTGGCTTTCTGGCCACCAGATGAGGAAGGGAGGCTCCAGAGGTCTGGAGATAATGGGGAGGAAGGAGCTCAAGAAAGCAATCCCAAGGAGTTATGTACGAATTCCTGTTCACCTATGAGCTGCATATGCATGGATCTGTCTCTAAATAGGCTTTGAGAACTGAGCTAAAATGTAGACCACCACCCAGATCCTACACAGGATGATCTAAAGGATGTCTAGGAAGAACAGATCTAAATAGCATTGCAAAGTTCTTGAACACTGAGTTGGCTTTGGAACCACAGCCCACAGAAGGTGGGTCAGAAGTTGCAGCCTGAATCTAACCAGGTCAGCGGTCTGCTAAAACAAAAATATCAACATTCTCTTTAGGATTTAAAGAAGACACAGAGTCATATAACATAATATTCAAAATGTCCAGGACATAACACAAAATGCTTTGTTTTGAAGAACCAGAAAAATCTTAACCTGCAAGGAAAAAGACAATCGAAACACATCAACCCTAATGACACAGACATTGGAACTATCAAAGACTTAAAGCAGTTATTATAACCATGTTTCAATAAGTAAGGGGAAATTCCCTTGAGATAAAAGGGAAAATAGAAAATTTCATCAGAGAAATAGAAAATATAAACAAAAACCAAATGAAAATTTTAGAACTGAAAGCTACAATAAGTGAAATTAAAAATTCACTGGGTGGGCTCAACATCAGAATGAACAAAGGAAGGAGTGAGTAAACCTAAAGACAGAGCAGTGGAAATAATCTAATCTGAATGACAGAGAGGAAAAATTAATTAACAGAGCATCAGAATTCTGTGGAGTAATACCAAAGGATCCAACATTTGTACCAGTAGAGTTTCAGAAGGAGAAGATAAAAGACTATGGTGCTGAAATAATATTTGGCTGAAAACTCCCAAAATTTTGTATAAGATAGAAACATACAGATTCAAGAATCTCAGTGAACCCCAAGCAGATAAAACTCAAACAAATCCATGACTAAAACATCATAGTCAAAGTCCTAAATATAGACAAAGAAAAAAATCTTGAACACATCCAGAGAAAAATGATACCTTAAATAGGGGCACACAAATTTGAATGACAGTGGATTTCTCATCAGAAACCATAGAAAATAGAAGGATGTGCTACAAATTTTTATAGTACTGAAAGAAAGAAAGAAAAAAGAAGAAAAATTCTGTCCACCCAGAATTTATATCCAGTGAAAATATCCAAGAATGAAAGTGAAATAAAAACATTGTAAGGTAAAGGAAAACCAAGAAAATTTATTACCAGTAGACCTGCCCTTAAAAAAAGAAAAAATTCTGAAGGAAAATTTTTAGATGGGAGGGAAATGATGCTGGGAAACACTTAAAGGATCAGGAATTGAGGAAAAACACAGAAGCAGCAAATATCTGCATAAATATAAAAGAATACTTTGATCTCCTTAAGTTCTTTAAAATATGCATGACCACTGAACATACAAAGTGTAACACTGTCTGATGGGATTTTTAATGTAGGCAGATGCAATACATATGACAACTACAGCATTAAGAGAGAAAGGTAAAGAGACCTATAGGATGGTACGATTTTAAAATTCCACTCAAGATGGTAAAATATTAATTCTATGTAGAGTTTGAAAAGTTAAGAACATGCATTGTAATACATAGTACAAACCACTTTATAAAAGTTCAGAGATAGAGTAAAAAACTCAAAAATTAAAATGAAATATTAAATACTAAAATACATTCAAATAATCCAAATGAAAGAAGAAAAGGAGAAACACCAAAACAACAACAGCAACAACAACAACAAAGGGAACAAACAGAAAATAAATAATGAAATGGTAGGCCTAAGTACAAGTATATAAAAAATTCCATTAAATGTAAATGGTCTAAACATACAAATTAAAAGAGATTATCAGAATGGAATAAAAAAAAAACAAGAACTAATTATATGTTGTCAATAAGAAACCCTCTTTAAATATGATGCTATGATAAGATAAAAGTAAATGGATGCAAAGTGATATACCATGAAAACACTAATAAAATTGGAGTGGATATACAAATATCAGAAAAAGTAGACATCATAGCAATGATAAAAGGTCATTACACCAAGAAAATATGAGTCTTAACTATGTATACATCTAACAAGAGAGCTTTGAATACATGAAGCACAAATTGATAAAACCGAAGGAAGAAATGGACATACACAATTATAATTTGAGACTTCAACAATTACTCTCTCAGTAATCAATAGAACAAGTAGAGCAGAAAATCGGTAAGAATTTAGAAGAATTGAACAGCACTATCTACCAAAGGGATCTAAATGACATTTATAGAATACTCCATCCAACAATATCAGAACACAAATTCATTTTTTTTAAGTGCGCTTGCAAGATTTGCCAAAATAGATAGTGTCCTATGTCATAAGACAACCTTAACAAGCTTAAAAGAATTTAAATAATTCAAAGCATATTCTCTGACAATAATGGAGTTAAACTGGAAATGAATAACAAAAAGGTAACTGGAAAATCAACAAACACTTATAAATTAACACTTCTAAATAATCCATGTGACAAGAAAATGTCTCAAGGGAAATTAGAAAAATATTTTTAAAAGAAATTGAAAATACACTATGTCCAAATTTAGAGATTAGAGGAAATCTTTTAGCACTTAATGCTTTTATTAGAAAAGAAAAAATATTCATATCAAAAATCTAAGTTTCTACCTTAGTAAATTGACAAAGTAGAGGAAAATACATGAAAAGCAAGCAGAAGGAAATAAAAAGGATAAATCAGTGAAACTGAAAACAGAAAAACAATAGAGAAAATCAATGAACAGAGAGATTATTCTTTTAAAAAAGGTCAATAATTCATTAATATGGCTAATAATTCATTAGCCTCTAACCGAACTCTCTCTCTCTCTCACACACACACACACACAGAGAACAAATAACCTATATCAGTACTTAAAGAGGGGATATCACTATACTCTCCACAGACATTTTAAGGAAATTCTATGAACAGCTCTATGCCCATAAATTTGATAATTTAGACAAAATGAACCAACTCTTTGAAAGCTACAAACCATCAAAACCCACCCAAGGAGAAACAGACAACCTGAATAGTTCTAAGTCATTTGAAGAAATTGAATTTGCAGTTAAAATTTTTTTTGGAAAAGAAATTTTCAGATCCAAAAGGTTTCATTGGTAAATTCTACTAAACATTTACAGAAGAAATAACAACAAATGTTACATAATCTCTTACCAAAAGAATAATATAATAGGAGGAGAAACTTTTCAATTTATAAGGCCAGTATTACCTTGATACTAAAACCAAACAATAGTAAGGAAAAGCAAACTACAGACTACAATGCCTCACAAAAATAGATACAAATAATCTCAAGAAAATATTGACAAATAGAATCCAAAAGTATATTTTTTAAATTACCTCATGCATAAGAGGGGATTATCCCAGAAGTACAAGGCTGTTTCAATATTTGAAAATCAATCAATATAATTTACCATATTAACATATTAAAGAAGAAAAACTATATGATCATGTGAATTGATGCAGAAAATGTTTAAAAATTTCTAACAGCCATTTATGATTTTAAAAAGTTTCCACAAACTAGCAATAGAGGGAACTTCCCTAATTTGATAAAGGGTATCTATAAAAAACCTACAGTTAACTTCATATTTAGTGATAAAAGATTGAATGCATCCTCCTAAGATCAGGAACGAGGCAAAGATACGTGCTCTTACCACTCAACATATTGGAAGTAGTAGCCAGTGCAATTAGGCAAAAAAAAGAAAAAGAAAGAAATGAAAGCATACAGATTTTATAAGAAGACCTAAAACTGTCCCTATTCACAGGCAGCATGTTTGTCTATGGACAAAATTCTAATTAATATGCAAAAGATTATAGAATTAATAAATTAGTTTTTCAGGGTTTCAGGATAAAAGATTAACATGTAAAAATCAATTGTATTATTTTATACAGTGGCAATGAACCATTATAACAAAAATTTTTTTAAAACATATATTGTAGTTCCAAAAATGAAATAGGTACTATAAATATACAAAACCTATTCATATCTCTCTGCTGACTATAAAATATTGATGAAAGAAATAAAACATATCCACATATAGATATACAAAGATATCCCATCCTCATGAATTGCAAGACTCAATAATATAGCTTATATATCAGTTTTCCTAGAATTGACCTACAGATTCAATGCCATTACAATAAAAATCCCAGCAAGTCTTTATTTCTGTATATATAGACAAGTCTAAAATTTAGATGGAAAGGAAAAGAAGTTAGAATACCCAAAAGAATTTTGAAAAAGAAGAAAGCTCTTTGCACTACTCAGTTTTGAGACTTCCTATATAGATATAGCAGTCAAGACAGTATGTTACTGGTGAAGGGATAGATACATAGATCAATGGAATAGATTCGGGAGTCCAGAAATAAACCCACATAAATTTGACCAATTGATTTGCTAAATTATTTCTCAATTTTAAAATCCATCATTTTATTTACTTATTTATTTTGGGTTCTTTTTAAAAGATTTTATTTATTTATTAGAGAGAGAGCGAGTGAGTAGGGCAAGGAGTAGAGGGAGAGAAACAAGCAGACTCCATACTGAGTGCAGAGCCCAATGCAGGACTCAGTCTCACAATCCTGAGATCATGACCTGAGCCGAAATCAAGAGTTGGACGCTTAACCGACTGAGTGACCCAGGTACCCCCAAATCCACCATTTTAAAGTGTCATTTGTTTTTAGCGTATTAACAAGTTTGTGCAAAGGTCATCACTATTTTGTTCCAGAACACGTTCATCATCCCTAAAAAAAACCTGTACTCATTAGCAGTGACTTCCCATTCCTTCATCCACCAGTCCCTGGAAACCACAAATTTCCTTTCCGTTTCTCTGGATTTTCCTATTCTGGACATTTCATGTAAATGGAAACATAATACGTAACACATAAACTAGACTCTTTTGAGTCTGGTTTCTTTCACTTAGCTAAATTTTTTTCAAGGAAGAAGGATTCGACCATGTAGTCACATATATCAGTACTTAATTCCTTTTTATGGTTGAATAATAATCCATGATATAGATATACCACATTTTGTGTATCCATTCATCAGCTGGTGGACATTTGGGTGGTTTCTACCTTGGCTATTTGAATAATGCTGCTATAAACATTAGTGTACAAGTTTTTGTGTGGACATATGTTTTCATTTTTCTTGGGACTATATTTATAAGTGCAATTGCTGGATTATATGGTAGCTCTATGTTTAACTGTTTGAGGAACTGCCAGACAGTTTTCTGAAGAAGCTGCACCATTTAACACTCCCACTAGCAGTGTATGAATGCTCTGATAACTCAGCATCTTTGCCAGTACTTGTTCTTATTTGTCTGGGATATTTGATTATAGCCACCCTAGTGGGCATGAAGTGATACCTCATTGTGGTTTTGATTTGCGTATCCCTGATGACTAATGATGTCAAGTATTTTTTCTTTTTTTACTGATCATTTGTGTATATTTCATATATTTGTATATTTGGAACAACCCTCAAATCCTTTGCCCATAGTTTAATTAATTGGATTTCTTTTTGTTGTTGAGTTGTAAGAGTATATGATACACATATTCTGAATAGTTGATGCTTATTTTTCTCCAATTCTGTGGGCTGCCTTTTCACTTTGTGATAGAATCTTATGAAACACAAAAGTTTTTAATTTTGATAAGGTCCAATTCATCTAATTTTTCTTTTGTCACTAGTGTTTTCATATCTAAGAGACCATTGTCTAATCGAAGGTGATAGAGACTTACATCTATGGTTTCTTCCAAGAGTTTTGTAATTCTAGCCCTGACATTTAGATATTTGATATTTTTAGTTAATTTTTGTAAATGGTATGAGATAGGGGTACAAATTCATTCTTATGCATATGAATATCCAGCTGTCTCAGCACATTTATTGAAAAAATTATTATTTCCCCACTAAGTTATCTGGAATCCTTGTTGAAAATGAGTTGCTCATAAATGTGTAGGTTTATTTCTAGACTATCAATTTTATTACACTAATCTATGTATCTATCACTATTCCAGGCCTACATAGTGTTAGTCAGTAGCTTTATAGTAAGTTTTGAAATTGGAAACTGGAATCCCTCAACTTTTTCTTCTTTATGAAAATTGTTTTATCTATTTTGGGTTTCTTGTATTTCCCTATGAATTTTAGGACCAGTGCCTCAATTTTTGCAGAAAAACCAGCTGGGATTTTGATAAGGACTGTGATGAATCTGCAGATCAATCTGGAGAGTATTGCCATCTTAATAATGTCAAGTCTTCCAATCAATGAATATGTGGTAACTTTCCACTTATGTAGGCCTTCTTTAATTTCTTTCAATGATGTTTTGTAGTTTTCAGTGCAGAAATATTGCACTTCTATCATTAAACTTATTCCTAAGTATTTTTTTATATAATCATAAGTTGAATTGTTTTATTAACTTTCTTTTTGGTAGTGTACAGGAATACAATTGATTTGGTATATTGATCTTGTATCCTACAAACTTGCTGAGCTCATTATTAGTTGTAATAGTTTTTTAGTGAATTTCTTACGATTTTCTATATATAAGATCATATGCAAATAGAGATAGATTAACTTTTTTCTTTTCAGTCTGGATGTCTTTTGTTTTCTTTTTCTTGCTTAATTTCCCTGGCTAGAACCCAGATTATAATATTGAATACAAGGGGTCAGAGTATACATTCTTGTTTTGTTCCTCATCTTAGGAGGTAAGCATCCAGTCTTTCATCATTAAGTATGATGTTAGCTGTGTTTTGTTTGTTTTTATTTATTTTATTTATTTATTTTTTTTTAAAGATTTTATTTATTTATTTGACAGAGAGAGACACAGCGAGAGAGGGAACATAAGCAGGGGAGGTGGGAGAGGGAGAAGCAGGCTTCCCGCCGAACAGGGAGCCCGATGCGGGGCTCGATCCCAGGACCCTGGGATCATGACCTGAGCCGAAGGCAGACGCTTGACGACTGAGCCACCCAGGCGCCCCTTGTTTGTTTTTAAAGACTTATTTATTTATTTTAGAGGTGGGGAGGGGAAGAGGGAGAGAATCTTCAAGCAGACTCCCCGCTGAGCACAGAGCAGGATGCAGGGGCTCTGTCTCACAACTCATGAGATCGTGACCTGAGCTGAAACCAAGAGTTGGATGCTCAACCGACTGAGCCACCCAGGTGCCCCAGCTGTGGGTTTTTAACAGATGTTCTTTATCAGTGGAGGAAGTTCCTTATAGTCCTAGTTTGTTGAGTGGTTTCTTTTTTTAATCATGAAAAAGTGTCAGATTTCATCAAATGCTATTTCTCTATCGAGATCATGTGGGTTTTGTCTTTTATTCTATTAATATAGTATACAATATAATATTTACATATACACTGATTGATTTTATATGTTGGACCAACCTTGCATCCCTGGGATAAATCCAATTTTGTCATGGTACAATTTTTTTTACATGTTGCTACTTTTGGTTTATTAGTATTTTGTTAAGAATTTTTGCATCTATATTCATAAGGGCTACTGGTCTATACTTTTCTTGTGAGGTCTTTGGTTTTGGAATCAGAGTAGTCCTGACCTCATAGGATGAGTAGGAAAGTGTTTTTTACCTCTTCTGTTTTTTGGACAAGTTTGTAAAAGATTGCTATTAATTTTCTTTAAATGTGTGGTAGAGTTCACCAGTGAAACCATCTAGTCTGGGCTTTTCTTTGTGGGAGATTTTTGATTAGCAGTTCAATCTCTCCACTTGTTATAGGTAAGTCTATGCAGATTTCCTATTTCTTATTGCACCAGTTTCAGTAGTTGGTGCCCTTCTGGTAACTTGTCTATTTCATCTAGGTTATTTAATTTATTGGCATGCAATTGTTCACAGTATTTTCTTATAATCCTTTCTATTTCCATATGATAGTAAAGTCTCTTTTCATTCCTGACTTAGTCATTTGAATCCTCTTTTTTTTTTTGTCAGCTCATCTAAAAGTATGTTGATTTTGTTGGTCTTTTCCAAGAATCAACTTGTGACTTTCTGTATTGCTTTTCTATTATCAATTTCATTTATTTTGGCTCTAGTCCTCATTATCTCTTCTTTTCCTACTTTCTTAAGGTGGAAGTTTAGGTTTTCTAACTCGAGATCTTTCTTCTTCTTAAATATAGGTATTTATAGCTATAAATTTCCCTCTAAATTCTGGTTTCATTGCATCCATGAGTTTGGGTATCATTTGCTTTCATTTGATTGATCTCAAGGTATTTTCTGATATTTTTTTGATGTCTTTTTTGACACTTTGGTTATTTAGGAGTGTTTTGTTTTGTTTCCATATATTTGTGATGTTATCAAATTTTCTTCCAAATATTTTTTGACAAGTGTACAAAGGCAATTCAATGAACAAAGGATAGTTGTTTCAATAAATGGTGATGTAACAACTGGACATTCATATACACAAAAATAAACCTGAACCTAATCCTTACATGTTATAAAAATTTACTCAACATTGATCATAACTGTAAATCTAAATGTAAACTGTATTACTATAAGCTTTTAGGTGTAAACAAAGGAGAACATCTCCATGACCAGTCGTTTAGGCAGAAGGTTCTCAGAGTTGACACTCAAACATAATACATTAAAAAAAAAATCCAGAAATTGGAGTTCACCAAAATTTAAAATTTTTACTCTACAGAAGACACTTAAAAAAATTATCCTTTCTAAACTACCTTTAGTCCTTTCTGTATCAGGAATTTCAATCATTGAATCTATTCAATTTAGAACTTTATTATAAGCTCACAAGTTGTTCTCCAACTTGTCATCTTTTTCAACTACTCTACTCAGTAGCTGAGCCAAACAATGGCTTGAGATGACTTCCCCAAGCCACCCTAGATAAATACACAACCTAAATAAAAATAAGTTCTCATGATTCTCAACCAGCTTCAAGACAATTTCCCCAGTGTCCACTTCCAACAGATTGCCACCCCCAGGCTCTGCCTGTACAGAAAGTCTTAAGTTGCCCCAGTTTCTTTGGAGGTCTTAGAGGACATGCTGTGGAGTACTACAAGGCATTATTAGGAGAATGAAAAAGGAAGCTACCTAATGAAAGAAGATATTGCAACTGACATATCTGATATATATCCAGAATATATAAAGAACCCTCAGAACTCAACATTAAGAAACCAAGAGCTCAGTTTTTAAAAATGGGCAATACCAAGTATTGGTAAAGATGCAGAGCAATAGGAACTCTTATTCATTGCTAGTGGGAATGTGAAGTGGGTCAACCACTGTGAAGAACAGTCCATTATATTTATATAAATTTAAGTCTTTACATTTACCATATGATCCAGCAATCCCACTTGTAGTAGGTATTTTCTAGAGAAGAAAAACTTATGTTTACACCTGTACACAAATGTCTATAGCATGCTTTTTCATAGTCACCCCAAACTGGAAACAACCAAATGTCCTTCAGTGCATGAATGGGTAGGTATTTGTACAATAGAATACTTCTCAACAATAAAAAGGTAGAATTGCTGATACATGCAACAAAGTACTGGGATTGAGCCCCGCATCGGGCTCCCTGCTCAGCAGGAAGCCTGCTTCTCCCTCTCCCTCTGCCTGCCACTCTCCCCACTTGTGCTCTCTCTCTCTCAAATAAATAAAATTTTTTAAAAAAAAAAGAAAACTAAGAAGAATCAACACAAAGACAATCACATCAAAAATCATTTTAGGGCGCCTGGGTGGCTCAGTTGGTTGAGCGACTGCCTTCGGCTCAGGTCATGATCCCGGGGTCCTGGGATCGAGTCCCACATTGGGCTCCCGGCTCGGCGGGGAGCCTCCTTCTCCCTCTGACCCTCTCCTCTCTCATGCTGTTTCTCTCTCGCTCGCTCTCTAATAAATAAATAAATAAAATCTTAAAAAAAAAATCATTTTATTCAAATCACTAAAACTCTGTGATGAAAAGAAAATCTTAAAACCTGCCAGCATATGTATGAAGAACAAAGATAATAATGACTATCAGAAGCAATGCAGGGCAGAAGACAATCAAAGGGATGTCTTTAAAGTGCTGGAGAGTGGGAGATTTCCACTTTTTGGCCTTCAAAATATTTCTTCAGAAGAAAATTGGCTGTTTACAACAACAATATCAATGTATAATGGGATTTGTTACTTATATGAAAGTCACATATCTGATGACAATAGAGTGGAGAGACAACAGGATAACAAAGAATAGAGGAGGAAATAAAAGTATACAGTTGTAAGGTTTATATTTATGTGAGTAAATATAATATTATTTGCTAAGTTAATTTTGTAAAACTAAAGCAACTAGTAAAGGGATAAAGATAACAGATAATAGCTAGTAAGCCAATAGAGGAGATAAAAGTGGAATATTTAAAAATATACAATTCCAAAAAAGGCAAGAAAAGAAAAAAATGGACAAAAAAAAGATAAATAGCAAGATGGCAAATTTTAAGCCAACCATATCAATAATTTTTAAAAAGTAAGGAACTAAATTAAAAGGCAGACAACATTGTATTGAATTTTAAAAACACCCAACTAATATGTTATCTATAAAAGGTACACTTTAAATATAAACCCCAGAAAGATAAACAGTAAAAGGATGGAAAAATATGTATCGTGTAAACACATATAATTATAGATAATATGAATCAATTCATTAATAACAGCTAAAGTAAACTTCAGATAGAGGAATCTTACTAGAAGTAAGGAAAGCATTTCATGTTATATGTGCTGCCAAAGCAAGCAGAGGAGCATTTCATATATTTTTTTAAAGATTTTATTTATTTATTTGACAGAGAGAGACACAGGGAGAGAGAGAACCCCACAAGCAGGAGGAGTGGGAGAGGGAGAAGCAGGCTTCCTGCCAAGCAGGGAGCCCGATGTGGGGCTCGATCCCAGGACCCTGAGACCATGACCCGAGCGGAAGGCAGACTCTTAACGACTGAGCCACCCAGGTGCCCCAGGAGCATTTCATATTAATAAATGCACCCATTCATCGAAAAGATAATCAACTGCTGGGATTTCAATTGTGTCTCCCTAAAATTCAGATGTTGAACTCCTAGCCCCCAGTGCGACTGCATCTGGACATAGAATCTTTAAAAGGCAATTAAGTTTAAATGAGGCCCTAATAATAAAGGTGGCGCCCTAATCTAATAGGACTCTATAAGAAGAGAAAGAGACACCACAGCTCTCTCTCTCTCCCTCTCTTCATGTGCACAGAGGCAAGACTATGGGAGAACACAGCAAGAAGGCAGCCATCAACAAGTCAAGGAGAGAGGCTTCTCCAGAAACCAAACACTGTTGGACCTTGATCTTGGACTTTCCAGCCTCCAGAATAAATTTGTATTGCTTAAGCCACGCAGTCTCTGGTATTTGTTAGGGCAGCCAGAGCGGACTAAGACACTATCTTAAATGCATATGTACATAGTAAGAAAGCTTCAAAATCCACAAGGCAAAAACAACTGAAAAGAGAAGCAGACAAATCCATTATTAGAATGGGACATCGATACCTAGAAAATCAGTAAGGATGTGGAAAACTTGAACGACACCATCAACCAACTTGACCGAATTGACATTTAATCCCACAACCGCTAGTGGTACATTAGCTTCACTCACACGTGGGGCATTCACCAAAACAGAGCATATGCTAGATCAGAAAACAAACCTCAATACATTTACAAGGGTTGGAAATACTACAAGGACTATCCTCTGGCCACAGTGGAATTAATGATGTCTGGATATTTCCCAAATATTTGGAAGTTAAACAGAATCCTCCTAGAAATTCCACGGGTCAAAGAAAACATAACGAGGAGAGTTAGAAAGTCCTTGGAATGGCATGACAGTGAAAACACAACCCTATCAAAAACCTCAGGATACACATATGATCTCACTGATATGAGGAATTCTTAATTGTAGGAAACAAACTGAGGGTTGCTGGAGTGGGGGGTGGGGTGGGAGGGATGGGGTGACTGGGTGATAGACACTGGGGAGGGTATGTGCTCTGGTAAGCACTGTGAATTGCGCAAGACTGTTGAATCTCAGATCTGTACCTCTGAAACAAATAATGCAATATATGTTAAGAAAAAAAAAAAGAAGAAGAAGAAGGTAGCGGGAGGGGAAGAATGAAGCGGGGGAAATCGGAGGGGTGGACGAACCATGAGAGACGATGGACTCTGAAAAACAAACAGGGTTCTAGA
>NC_138377.1:108374135-108406035 GCF_054177405.1 Leptonychotes weddellii
CGATGGACTCTGAAAAACAAACAGGGTTCTAGAGGGGAGGGGGGTGGGAGGATGGGTTAGCCTGGTGGTGGGTATTGAGGAGGGCACATTCTGCATGGAGCACTGGGTGTTATGCACAAACAATGAATCATGGAACACTTCATCTAAAACTAATGATGTAATGTATGGGGATTAACATAAGAATAAAAAAAATAAAAAATATTTATAAGTAAAAAAAAAAAAAAAAAAAAACCTCAGGATACATTTAGTGTTTAGAGGGAAACTTAGAGCTTTAAGTACTTGTATGGGAAGGAGAAAGGTGGGTAATAGCTGTGTTTGAGGGACACTTCGGGGAGGCTCTTGAAGGCAGCATGTGAGGGGGTCAGTGGGGCATAACAAGGGATCAGGCAACGGGTCCTGAGCAAACAAAGGGAGCCAGAGAAATAAGTCAGTGCCTTGTGGGAGAGCAGGGGTGGGAGGCCTGAGCTCCTCCACCTCCAGAGAATTCCCTCGACTGCACTTTCTGCCCGTGAATGGAGTAACACTTTCCCGTGCTTACTGCCACCCAAAGGCGCAGAGAAGCCTGAACAGCAGTTTGGCTGGTTCTGGGAGAGGGAGGTTGGGTCTGACAGGGGACGGGCAGCTGAGGTCTGGAGGTGCAGGGCTCCAACACCCAGCTCCAGCGTCTGTCTGAATCTCCACGGCCTCCCTCCTGGAGCTGACTACCTCAGCTTTCCCCTTCTCGGCTCTCTGAGTGGGGGCAGGCCGGGCTGCTCTGTTCCGACCTCGCAGGGAAATCTGAATTATTGATGCCCCAGTCTAATGTTTCACCCAATTGTCATAAAGCAAGAAACACAAGCCCAGTGTGTAGCAAACAAGGCTCTGGACAAAGGGCTGTTTTCATCTCCCCCTTTCCCCCGGCCTCCAGCACATGATCTGTGACAATCGTCCTGTGTTCTCCCACCCCTCCCCAGGGGAGCTGAGGGAGGGATTATCGGGGAGGTAGCTCCCCCAGGACGTGGAGGAGGGCTGCCTCCCTGCCCCCACCTTGGCGTGTGTCGTCTGGAGCGAGTGCCCAGCTGTTGCTGGTTACCCACTTGGCACCCCCTTCTCTCTGCTGAGAGCTGCTGAGAGCTCTCACCCAAACAAACAGTGCCGTTGGGTCCCCAGGGCACTTCAGGCTCCATGTGCTGTGGTGGGTGAGAATATGCAGAAAGGAGTGGGGGACGTCCCAGGGACTCCCTGAGTTCCAGGCACAAGGTAGACAGCCCAACCCTCTGTAGATTTCCAGGGCTCAGGGGCTAGGACTCATTTGTCACACCCCGAGGGGGAGAAAAAGCACAGCAAATGAGCTGCAAACATGTAGCTCCATGAGCGGGGAACAGGTGACAATCAGACCTCTTCTGATCTGGCACCCAAGACCATGACAGCATGTCTAGGCCACAGCGGGGATTGCATGGGGGTGTTGGTGCCAATCTGGTCACTGTCGGGACTGCAGGAACAGAGCTGGTGTGGTGGGTGGGATGTTGCTGTGTTCCCCGGAAGGGTTCCCAAATCACTCATATGTGATATCTTGGAAAAATCACAGAGATCCTTGGTTAGCTCAAGTTAACCCGCCACCCTCCCCAAGTGCATAAGACCAGGCCCTGAAGTCATTTGTAGGTTTGGGGCATTTTTTCCAGATGAAGGTAATTTAGTGGCAGTTAATAAGGTGAGATGCGCTGGCCAAGTGTGGGGAACGTGCGGGCCACCATGCTCGGGGGTTATGGTAGTGAGAAAAAGCCTGCAGACTGTGGGGGCAGATCTGAGGGCAGGCTGCATGATTTGCAGGCCCCACCCTAAATAAAAGTGCAAGGCCCTTTGTTCAGAAAGCGCTTTCCTTTCTTCCACAGTCTCTCTCTTAACCTGACATAGTTTCTGAGATTTTCTATTTAATATTGCATTCCTTTGGGCTCAGGGATACTTCCGGGGGGGGGGGGGCGGGTGGAGAACAGACCCTCACACAAGCTCAGGGCTCTGTTCTACAAATCCGTGCATGTGCCTGAGCTTCCCTGCACCCCACCTGGGTGCGGGCAGGTCACTGGGCAGGGGAGTGGGCGGCTGAGAACCCTTTCTGGGGAGGCAGCTGGAGGCAGAACCCCCCCCCCCCACACACACAAACACATGCTCCACTGGCCCATTGACTTTACTTATAAATTCAAGGACAAAACTGTTAAGAATTTTAGGTGGTGAACGCAGAGCTTTGATCCCCCAGCATGGCCCTTTCTGAGCACCAGGCCCTGTGAACGGGTGGTTACACATTGAGCTGGCTGTGTCTGCAAGGGCCTTTCTCCTGTCTTTCCATAAGTGCGGGGTGCCCTGCCTGGGGCCTACTGCAGAACTGGAGGGTCTGGGTTAAGCCTTCCCCCCAGGTAGTCTGAAGCAGCCACACCAGTGCAAAGAATCAGATTCAGAGGCAGAGAGAAAGCAGTGTTGAACTGGAAACCAGCATGGAGGATGGAGGATGAGGTGCTCTGCCCAGACCAGATCCCTTCTTCAGAGCCCACTCCCTCCTACGGGAACAGGACCACTAACGGTTCACAACCAAGTCTCTCCATGGACATTGTCTTTACCTAAGATGATGCCCCTGGGAGCCAATGACTGCCTGATACCGCTGGTACAGTGGTCCACCCCCCTCCTCCATTTGGGACAGGCTCCAGGGCTCCTGCGGGATCTGCTGAGGTCTTGGGCACAATGGCACCCTGGGTCCTTCCCCCCTCTGCCCCGTTCTGCTCTCCTCACTTCCTTCCACTTGCCTGGTATGTCTCCCAAGAAGAAGACTCTAAATGGGATCACTCACCAATAGCTGGGACCAAGGTACGTGGAGTGTGCCACAGCCTAGGGATGGTAGCCCTTCCACAGGGGTGGGGGGCTGAGGCGTTTCAAAGAATAAGACTGCCGGCTCGTGTAAGAGAGCTAAGAGTATAAGAGGTAAGAAAACATAGGCAGTAATCTCTTTGACATCACCCATAGAAACGTTTTCTTAGGTAGGTCTCCTTTGGCAAGGGAAACAAAAGCAAAATTAAACTATTGGGACTACACCTGAATAAAAAGTTTTGCACAGTGAAGGAAACCATCAACAGAACAAAAAGACAACCTACTGAGTGGGAGAAGATATTTGCAAACGTTATATCTGTTAAGGAGTTAATAATCCAAAATATATAAAGCACTTATATAATTCAACACCAAAAAACCCCATCCAACTGATCCAATTAAAAAATGGGCAGAAGACACGAATAGACATTTTTCCAAGGAAAACATACATATGGCCGACAGATTCATGAAAAGATGCTCAACATCACTCATCATCAGAGAAAAACAAATCAGAACCACAGTGAGAGTTCACCTCACACCTGCCAGAATGGCTAAAATCAGCAACCCAAGAAACAACAGGTGTTGGTGAGGATATGGAGAAAAAGGAAGCCTCTTGCACTGTTGGTGGGAATGTAGACTGGAACAGCCACTGTGGCAAACAGGATGGACGTTCCACAAAAAATTAAAAATAGAATTACCATATGATCCAGTAATTCCACTGCTGGGTAATTACTCAAAGAAAATGAAAACACTAATTCAAAAAGATATATGCCCCTCTACGTTTATAGCAGCATTATTTACAATAGCCAACATATGGCTATTGTGTGTGTCGATAGATGAATGGATAAAGAAGGTGCAGTGTATATATATACAACGGAATATTATTTAGCCATAAAAAGAATGAAATCTTGCCATTTGCAACAACATGGATAAATCTAGAGAATATAATGCTAAGTGAAGTAAGTCAGTCAGAGAAAGACAAATATCATATGATTTCACTTATATGTGTAATTTAAGAAACAAAATGAAGAAAGAAAAAAAAAGACAAACCAAAAAACAGACTCTTAACTACAGGAAACAAACTGATGGTCACCAGAGAGGAGGTGGGTGGGGGGATGGTTGAAGTAAGTGATGGGGATTAAGGAGGGCACTTGCCATGGTGAGCACTGAGTAATGTATGGAAGTGTTGAATCACTATATTGTAGACCTTAAACTAATATAACTGTATTTGAATTATACTTGAGTTAAAAAAAAAACTTACTCCAGTAAACTAATAACTACATTATGAAAAATTGCCCTTTCTTACTAGTCTTGGAAGAGTGACCTACCTGTTGTCAATACATTATCATTTTATGGACAAAATAGATCTGTAAACACAAATTATTTCCCAAGTAATAATTTTTTTTTATTTTTTAAAGAGTTTATTTATATATTTGTCAGATAGAGTGAGCATGCACAAGCAGGGGGAGTGGCAGGCAGAGGGAGAAGCAGGCTCCCCACTGAGGAAGGAGCCCGATGTGGGACTCGATCCCAGGACCCTGGGATCGTGACCTGAGCCGAACGCAGACGCTTAGCCAACTGAGCCACCCAGGTGTCCTTTTTTAAATTTTTATTATTTTTATTTTTTTTCCAAGTAATAATTATTCTAACACCTAGAAAAACTATGAGGAAGTAATGAAAATGTGATCTTATAGAAAATGATAAATATTTTTCCGCGGGAGGAACAGATTGTGCTGTGACAGTAAGCATGAGTGAGAATGCATACACCGGAGATTACTTGAGTATTTAAGCGCTTAGTAATTGCCAACAATTTTTGCCCCTAATGTATTATGTAATGTATATAATTATATAGACATATATATTTTCCAAGTAATAATTATTCTAACACCTAGAAAAACTATGAGGAAGTAATGAAATTACTTGAATGAAATTAAATGAAATCTCTCTCCAAGTCTATGTCTTCAAGAAGTTGAAAATCTAATTTAGATTTGTATTTTACACACACAAAAAATATTTAAAAAAAAAGAAAGAGAAAGAGAGGTAAGAGAGGAACATGGGGCTGGGAGGGGCAAGCTGCTCTGACCACCACTGGTTGTAGAAGAGACAATGACAGACCAATTCTACCCAAAATGTGAAAGCCAGAGGGCCTCCCTGGAGCATTCTGGGAGACCCTAATTCCTGGCAAAGGGATAGAGGAGGGGATGGACAGAAGATGAGGCTCAGAAGTTTCTCATAGGAGTGGTGGAGCTCTCAACCTTGACCTTGATGGTGTCCTTTGAAGGGCCAGGGCCGTGGAACCCTGAGACCTAGGGCGGGGAGGTCTGGGTAGGTTCAGATGAGAGCCTGCAACTTCAGATACCTGTGAACACGTGGGCCTCCAGAAGTACCCCCCCCCCCCGCCGCCCCCCGTCCCCGCTCCCATCCTGTTGGGAGATCACACAGTGGACCCAAGCTTGGCAGGTGTCTAACAAGACAGTGCTTGCTCCTTCAGGATCTACCTCCACACTCCCTCTGGCAGCCTGACTGGCAAGGTCAAATCCCAGTACAGCCAGACTGAGGAGGTGTGGAGGGGAGGGATTTTTTGAGTTTTTAAATTTTTTTTATTGTGGTAAAATACACAAAACATAAAAGTTACCATCTTAACCATTTTTAAGTGCAGGGGTCAGTGGTATAAATACATTCCCACTGTTGTGCAATCATCACCACCATCACCTCCAGAACGCTCTTCAGCTTGCAAAGCTGAATCTCTGCACCCATTAAACACTAGCTTCCCATTATCCCCTCTTCCCAGCCCTTGGCAGCCCCCATTCTGCTTTCTGTCTCTATGAATGTGACTGCTCCAGAGGCCTCATATAAGAGGGATCGTATGCCACTTGCCCTTTTGTGTCTCGCTTATTTCACTGAGCATAATGCCCTCACGGTTCGCCCACGTGGTAGCAGGTGTCAGAATGGGAGAGGAGGGGTTTTATGCCAAAGGGGCTGCAGGCCCAGGCTGGACCTGGCAGGCCAATAGAAGGTGCCTGGGACTGGTTTCTGCAGGTGCAGGAGCAAGGAGGGCAGAACATGGGAAAAGGGGGAGCCCCTCAATCTCTAGATTACAGAACTTCATGCCCTGGCAAGGATCCTAGAGTCACTGCTCCTAGGATGGCTCGTGCAAGGCTGCTGGGGAGGATGGCTCAGAGTGTGTGCAGAAAAATACCAGAACTGTGTGTATGGAACCAAAGGCTCAGAGTGAGGCCAGAAAACGCAGGAGGGGTTGAAGGACAACCCCCCACACACACACCAGCCCCCATTTAGCAACACGACAAGGAGAGTGCTGAGGAGGGGCATGAAGCATTGCTGAGAAGCTCGGTGCTGCTGACCTCTGTGGGTCAGGGCTGACAGTAGGGGATGCTAGGTTAGCAATGGGGACAACAGGGTCTCAAAGGAATCAGATGGCAGGGCTTAACCATCAGAAGCAAGGTGGATGCATTTTTCAATAAGTGGCAAGATCCGAGCAGCAGCTGTGCCGATAGCCTAAGAGATGGTTCTAGAACACAGCATCCATAGAGGTGAGCTGGATGGTCAGTCAACAAAGGTACTGCTTAATTTGTGCAGTAAATAATACCAATGATGACTGATCAGATGGCTGACAACAGCCAAATCATGATCCCTTGGCTGGTTTCTGGCCCTGAGCCAGTTGGCAGACCCAGAATCCAGACTGAGAGAGAGGCCAGTTCTGGGAGGAAGGACTGAACCCCGTGGGCAGGTGTGTGTAGCGGTGACTCCTCCTGGCCTCCCCCAACAGAATCCCAGCCTTTTACTTGGGTGATTATGCACAAGAGAAAGGGGGCCATCCGGGTCTGAATTGTTATCAATGAGTGATGACTAGGGGGTCACCCCAGCAGTCGGGGAGGGACAGGTAGGACCAGGTCCCGGGTCTGGCCCATTGTGGCCCACTGGGTCATTTCTCCACTTCTGGAATGGATCACTGGGATGCAGCTTCTTGGCGGTGAGCAGAACCCCCACATGGTTCCTTAACCTGTAAGAACTACCAGAGTGAGCAGGGCCAAGTGAAATCCTCTGAAACTGTCCCCCACCCCACCAGCCAGGAAAGATTAAAATAGTTCCACGCTAAGGGCATGGCAGAGATTGGTGCGACAGTCAGAAAACCCAGGAATTCAAGAGTGGTGGTCCCTGTCATACCCTCATTTAGTTCACAAGTCTGAATCCTCCAAACACGAAATATGATGGTAGATTATAGTGGGTGTGTGGACAGAATTGTGTCCGTCTCCCCCTCCCAGGTCGAAGCCCTAACCCTCAATGGGACTGTATTTGAACATCATCGGGTTTGGAAAGAGATAAAGAGGTCAAATGAGGTCATAAGGGTGGGGCTCTGGTCCCATAACACTGGTGTCCTTCTCAGAAGAGGAAGAGAGAGCAGAGATTTCTGTCTCTCCACATGGGCACGGAGGAAAGACCCCGTGAGGACAATGAGAAGACAATGAGATCTCTCTGCAACCCAGAGAGATCTCACCAGAAACCAGTCCTGACAGCATCTTGATTTGGGGGTTCCTGTCTTCAGAATGTGAGAAAATGAACGTGTTGTGCGAGGCAACAAGCCTGCGCTCTTCTGTCATGGCGGCCTGAGCACAACGATACAGTGGGCTCCACAGCCTCCCCAAGTGGAGCCCCGATCGCAGAGGGGGTGGTGCAGATTAATAGGGCCCGGGGGCACCCGTCAGGGAACATCGGCTTTTCCATCCCTGCAGAAAGGGGGATCAGAAGCAGTTTGCTTTTGTGTTGGGGGGACAACGATACACATTTATCCAAAGCAGCCTGTGTTGTCCGGGCATTTCATAAACAGTTCGGGTACGTTCTATTCTGCCTACGAATGGCCTGGCCTCTGGGCTTGACAACACTGATTCAGTGGTTTGGGGCTGGTCTAAAAAACTGGGATAAAGTCACTGATGCCAAGTGGGGGAGGGAGGCTGCAGAGACGGGGAGACACGCCAGGGCCACAGGGGTTGAGGGGTCCAGGCAGGCCGGGAAACCAGGGTCTGGCGAGAGGATCAGGTGCTGAGCCGGTGGTCGGCCGTGTGTCTGAGCGCCCGCGGCAGGCAGGAACGGGGAGCCTGGCCCGGCAGAGGAGAGTGCAGGCACTGGCCCAGGCCTCGTGGCAATGGGATCGCTTCGCAGACCACCTGGACAGACCCCAGGAAGTTTCAGGGACAGGCTTGGGTGGGGCAGTGGCGAGTGTGATTCCTGCACGGAGCCTCACCAGCCCGAGCAGCAACTTCGTGCCCATCAGAAGTGGGGCCCTGCCTCTGAGGCTCCAGAGCCCGATCTCTGAGCACAGGCCCTGTGGGCAGGGTTCTGGAAGGACTCACCCTGCTCTGCGGCACCCAGGGCCCGTGCCAGGCACCCCGAGAAGGCACAATGGCCAGAACCCTGTTACCGACTCTGAGGCGTTCACGAGGCCCTGGGGCTCATGTCCCATGGGCCCCTCTGCTGTCAGCCCGGATTTGACTCCGCTGCCTATGAATGTCCAGATGGGAACTGCAGCCCCTCTCCTCCACAAACCCTCACACGACATCCGCAGCGCCCTGGATGTTACAGATGGGCTGGGGCTTGCACACCCAAGTCACTAACGCTGTTGTGCACTCCTGTCCCAACCCCCACCCCAGGCCTCCCAGCTCCTAGGCCTGCCCCCGTGAGACTGGTAGTGTGCATCCTCAAGGCCCCAGCCCCCGCCCTCCCCCTGCTCTGCAGATGGCTCAGGGCTGTGAGCTTTCTGGCCCCACTCAGGCCCTAGGGACCCTCCTTCCACCCTGGGCTCCATCCAGCCATCCCTCCTTCCAAAGGGCAACTCCAAAGCTAGATATTAGGATAATAAAAATGCTTCCACCTTGCTCCTTTGGGAACAGATCAGGAGGTGGGGGCGAGCATGTGGCGTCCTCCTCGAATCAACAGGCCAGTCCCCAACCTCCAGGCCTCATGACTCTGAGAAATGGGGGTGATGAGGTCAACTATGTAGCAGCTCCTCCACCTGCCTCTTATCCCCCAGTTCTGTGGCTTCCTGAACATGCTCCTTACTGACAGGAGGCACGGGGGTGGGGGGGGGGGTGCATGATCCACTCTTGTCACTTGCCTGGGAGTGATGTATGTCTTGGTCCCCTGCACCCGGCCCACATATGCTCTTGCGGACTCCCAAGGGGGCCCACTTGCTTCCTGTTAGGCTTCTGGCTGGTGCCCCACCCCGTAAGGGGCAGTGAGGAGCAGAAAGTATCCAGCCCTCATCTGCCAGGCCCCTGAGGGCCGTGGATGTGCCCGCTCCCCCACCTCAGGGCTGGATAGGATCTGCCAGGGCCTCACAGGCACCAGGAGCCAGGAGAGACTGGGCAGGGGCAGATAGAGGGCAGATCTGCAAACACCTTACCAGCTGCCTTGCAAGTGGACCATGCTGTGCACCTAACACACCTTTTTGTTGTTTGTTTTACAAGGAGATCTTTCAAAATTTTGAGTAAAGATTAGGAGAGTGAATAAAGGCATGTTTCCTTAATATCAGCTTTTGCCCTTTCACACATTGGTGTAAAGTTCATTTGTCTAAAAGATTCGGGAGGCCCTGAGAGCCTGTTTTCTTGGCAATGTCCTGGACACTTGAGGCTCAGAGTGGCTGTATGGGGCTCCAGAAAGCAGATCACTAGAGCAGATGAGCCTTTGTGGCCTGAGCATCTCTGGAAAGAACAGGCCTAGCGTGATGGAGGAAGGGTCACACACCCAAGGTTTCCAGGGGAGAGACTCCCCTGGCCTGGGCAGCCCTGGGGGCAGAATTAGGGGGTTTCTTGGGGGGCAGGGAGAGAGGTGGCAGGGCCTTGCATCTGCACAAAGGACAAAAGGGGGACAGGACTTGCCTCGGAGGAGAGGGTCCCGTACAGGCCCTGGCCCAGCAATCCGGTGATGGCTGAGAGTCCTCTTCCCTCTCTGAGAGTACTTGCTTCAGGGAGTGGGACCACCTGGCGAACTTCTCCTCTAAGGTATTATGGGTCTGAGCCAATGTAGGAGGCAGTCCCAGGCCCACGGAAGCTCAGGCCGGCAGCCTGGTCAATCTCACGGGGTCTGGGGTGGGACGGGCGGGTGCCAAGCCCTGGTCCGAGGCTGCTAGCCTCATCTCCTGGGAGGGTTGTATAGCTTCTGTAAATTGCAGTTTCCTGGTTTAGAAAGCGAGATTACAATCATGTGTAGTCCCCAGGGCCGTGTGAGGAGGAAGCTGGGTAATGCAGGTAAGGCTCTCTGTTGCTGAACTAGAGGCCAGATTCGGCCCGAGCAGGGCTGCCCAGACCCTGTAAATGGCAGGGCCTCCACGCCCAGCTGGAGGCCATGGTCAGAGTGTGCAGGGCCCAGGCAGGCCTCCACAGAAGAGCCAAGTGCACTTGGGGCTTGAAGGGACCATCTGATGAGGCTTGCAGCTTGCGGGCAAGGAGGCCAGTCAGCACCCGCAGGGCCGCCCAGGAGAAGATGGAGCCCCAGGCTAGCTAGCTAGCGGAAGCTGAAACCAGAATCAGTCCAGCCTGGTTCTGAACCCCAGTCGCCTCCCCTTGGGGCGGGAGCAGCATGGCCATCGCTCTGCGTGAAGCTCCTCCTGGGGCATGCAGCTCCCAGCTCCCTTTCCCGTGGGGCCAGGGCCACAGCAGAGGCCTTGGGGCTTCTCTGGAAACTACCAAAGCCAAGGAAGGAGGAAGCCCTGGGGCAGGAAGCATGGGACTCCTGAGGCCCAGCTACACCCAAGTAGGTGACCTTTACAGCCTGGCTCCTGTCCAGCCCTCTACCAAAAGCCACCCCTTCCCTAGCATTGTGGCTTATTTTTTCCCTGTAAATGCCAGTAATAGGCCAGCCTTTGGCAGAGGCTTCCTGAAGGCTCCCCTTTCCATCTCCCAAGTCCAAACTCTTTGGCCTGGCAGCAAGGTCTCTTACCATCTGGGCCTGCCTGGCTCTGCCAAACCAGCACCTCCCTCCCCGTCCCCATACCCACTCTGTGCTGGCCAGTCTCTGCACTGCTCCCATACCTCCTAGCCCAGTAGTCTCAGAGCTCCAGTTAGTGCTGGGCTCCTGCAAAGAGAGGGGAATCACGGATGCAGCCCAAGCCTCGCAAGCCATGCCCCCAACTCATGGGGTCCTTCCCCACCATGGCCTATTTGCCGTGTCGCCTTGCAAACTGGGTTTGGCATTACTATTAGCTCAATTTTGCACTTGAGGTTTCTGAAATCGAAGCCAAAAAGCTGGTAGGCTGGAGCTGGGATTGAAACCCGAGCCACCCAGGGCCTTCCTGGTAGCCCAGAGCAGGGAGAGCCCATCCTGTCCCTGGCTCTCAGGCCAGCTGGGCCACATTTGGGCCTCCTGAGCAAGCTTTACAACCTGGACAGAGGTCCGTGTGCCCGGGTTTGCCTCTCCCTGCCCGATGCTGGGCTGGGTTTGGGGAAGCATAGATGGCTGGGCTGCAGCCCTCCACTCCCCTACCCTACCCCTATCCCCATTGTGAGCTGAAGACCTCCATATGGCAAAGGCAAAGGAGACCAGGGGAAGGGTGAGGCGAGGGGTTTCAAAGAGGTCTCCTTCACCAGTTGGCACAACAGATGCCAGAGCCAGGCACACAGTAGGTGCTTTAATACCCATATAACAGATCATCACCAGGAGGAGCACGCCCAGCTCTTGGCCCCATGTGGTCACAGACAGTGAAGCGTCCAGCCCTGTCTAGAACCTCCTTACCTGATTCTCTTCCACAGCCCCATGGCCTGAGTGCCCATACCGTCTCTTCCGGGGCAACACCTCGGACAGCAGCCCACTCTGTGCTTTCTGGAGCCAGCTTTTGCCCTTGTGCTAAACTGTCATCCTGAGCAGGCCCTCGGCCTCAGCCAGGTTGTAAACCAATTTTCTCAGCAGCCTGCCCATCCCAAGAATTAAGAACCTTTGAGTTAGTCTGTAAATATGGCTGTATTTCTGAACCTCAATTCCTAAGACTGAAATGGTGCTAGTGTCTCCTGAGGATGGATAAACAAGTTTCCTGCCCCCACAAAGTTCAAGTCCCTGCCCCGTGAGTCCATTAATATCCCCCCCTTCCCCGAGGAGCTTTACAGCACCATCCTGTGGGGACCCAGATGGAGGGGGCAGGCTCTGCAAGGTCCCAGCATTCGGTGGGACTGGTGAGTTCAAGAGCACCCCTGCCCTATTCTGACCACGTGAAGCCCCCGTGCACACGGAATACAAGCGAACGTATCATCTATTTTGCTGGGTGGAGAATTTCACGGTAAAAACAGGGCCATCGAGTTAAACTGGCCACCGCTGTCCCTGCAGCCGTGTGTTGGCCCTCACTCCATTCCTGCCCTTCATGCTCTCCTCAGCCGTTCAAGGGTTTAGGAGCCTGAGAACTACATTTCCCAGACTCCCTTGCAGCAAGTTTCTGATTAAGTGCTGCCGGTGGGAGGCCCTGGAAGGAGGTGACAAGGTGGGAAACAGGAAGAAGCCACTTTGCAATGCTGGCAGTGGGTGACACCCCCTGCAGGGACACGGGCAGTGGCCCCAGCAGCAAGAGCAACAGAAGGACGGGGGGTGCTGCGTGGCTCCTGCTCAGGGCTGAGTTGGCCCCTCCCAGAGTTCAAGTACAGGAGCAGTTCCAGATCTCTGAGTAACACCCTCTTCCCCCTGTTGCTCTTCCAGCCTTTCCAACACCTTGATCACCAATGCCTGGCACTAAATCCCCTCTGCCTAAAATAACTGGAGTGGTTTCTGTTTTTCTGGCTGGAAATTAACTGGCAATAGACTGTTTGCCAATTAGGTGTTTCCAGGTCTGGGCGTGAAACCAGCCGGCTCCCGGCTGTCCCTGCTGTCACCGTACCCCGAGCCTTTCCTCTTTCCTGTCCACTCCTGGAGCTGGACCAAGCCTCCTCCTCTCACTCCATTTTCCCCTGGCCCAGCCCTAGCCCCTCTCGAAGCACAGACTCACCCCAGCTTGGGAGGCCCTGGGTCAGCAGGGAGGAACACGCGATGCTCAGGCACATTCTGTGACAGTCTTCCTGGAGTCACTCTGGGTCTGAGGCCCCAGTGTTTACACCTCTCCAGCTTCCTGGGGATCCCAGAGCTCTCCTGACTTCAAGATAGCGTGCACTGCCATTGTTCTGGTCCTTTTCTCTAGACTCCTTTTCCCTCCTGTTTATTCTCCTTGTCCCCCAACTCATCCCTTCTCCTCACAGCTTATTTCTGATTAAAACATCAAGATCACAGTGTGGCCCTGAGAGCTGCCATTTCCTCTTCATTGATGACAACATTCTCTGGAAGGTGACTGATCACCTTTTCCACCTTCCCAGGGCCTCAAAGGACACTACCTGACAGACCCCAAATGCTTCTGTTGCATATTGTGGCACGGTCCAGCACCCCAAACAGTGATCTATTATTTCTTGTGATTCTATGAGCTGCATGCGATAGACACATGGAATCGACTGAGATCACTTTTCTGACTGCGTTCAGTTGGCATTGGCAGCCAGGCTGGGCTGGAAGGTCCAAAAAGGCTTCCTTCCCCCATCTGGGGCCATGGGGGTCCTCCGTGCTGCCTGGCTACATGGTTGGCTGGGCTTCCTCCCAGCATGGCAGCCTCAGAGCAGTCGGACTTCTTATGGGATATGGAAAGCTATGTGCGTGCACCCCAGGGAGCTGAGGGAGTAGGAAGGGCTGCAGGTAAAGGGAGAAAGTGCTATTTTCACAATTCCTGACCCAGAAGGGGGTCCACACTGTACTCTCAGGGGGCTCAGTCTGATGCAGGTGCCTGAGAAGTGCTGTCTGAGCTCTCCCCTGATCCCATGGGGTCCGGTGCATCACGACAAGGGTGGGAACAACAGTGTCCAGGAGATGACCAGCAAGTAGAGGCAGCGCCCCCTGGAGGGGAGGAAACCACAGGTCCGGCAAAGGCCAAGGTGACAAAGACTCTCCTTGACCAAACTCTAGCCAAGCTCCTCTGAGCCCACTTCTCAACTAGGCCTCCACTTTGGCCTATAAAAGCTGTTTGACTGTCAGCACAAATGATTTTGTCTGCTCGCCTTCTCCCCTTCCCACACCCTAAGAGTCTTGAACAAACACTAGCATACTTTCTAGCGGCCCAGGGTTGCTTCCCTAGGGTGACAGCTCCCAACCTTCAAGTTTCTGCCCAAAAGCTCAGTGCTGCCGGGAGAATTTACTATTTGTTCCAGCCAAACCTTGGTGTTGGGCAGATAGGCCCCTGACCTCCGTCTTAGAGCAGTTACTTCAGAAAGTTGGCAATTATAAGTCCTTTCTTTGCCCTTTGATTTGTAAATCTTGTGCCATCCAGAACTGTCTCTTGGAAACGCAAGCATTCAAGAGCTAACTCTCCCTCCCAGTCCAGGCCTGGGGGAGGGCAGGGCCCAACCCGGGTGGATGGGTGCCATCCTCAAACTTGCACCACTCTCTCCCATCACAAAGACAAGAGAAGGTCCGTTTTCCTCCGGACAAACACCAACTAACAAACCTAGGTGGCCTAGCCCCTTCCGCCAGCACTCCAGCCTTTAAAACACCTCCTGCCTTTCATTTCCGGGAAGTTGAGGCTGGTTCACTCTGGGCCCTCTTGCTTATTGCAATAATTATTATGAAATAAAGTCTTTCCTACAGCTCTAACTAGTATCCAGCTTTGTTTATCTTTGCCAGAGGGAAGAGGCCAGGCCTGGGGCAGGGGGTCCTCACCTCCAATGTTACCTGCGTGTGTTCCAGGAAAGCCGGGGCCCTGGAGGCTGTGATTGGATGCCACCATTCTCATTTTCAAGGAGCCTCGCTGAGGATGAGCGGCACATTAGAATAATGCTGTTTTGTCTTTGGTGGTGGTCACAGAAGCAAAGACATCAGTGGGGAGCCAGTCTCCAGATGTGTGTTTTCCTGAGCTTCCTTGAGCTTGGCCCCGCAGAGGCACAGGAAGGCACAGACTGCAGGGCCCTCACGCTATTACAAAAGGTTTCTAAGATTAATATGCAATTTTCCAATTAATATGCAATTTCGACTGTTTTTTTTTTTTTTTTTCCCCTGAGAGTAAACCTTTTCAGGACTGGACTCTGCCCCTCCAGGACCAGTGAGTATCCTCCTGAACTGGACTGAATTGGGTCTGTAACTCAGGGTGCCTTTAGAGTAGGGCCAAGTTCACGGGCACAGCAGCCAGACTCAAGGCAAACCTATGTGTGAGAGCTTGGGGGACAGACCCTCCCCTCTCCTCCAAACTCCTCCCAGGGGGCTTCAGCCATAAGGAGCAGAGTAGAGAAGCCTTAAGGTGCAGGTACTAGGTGAGGGCAGAGGGCAGGGGGTCGATCAGAACAAGCGGGGGTGGGAACCATGGGGCCACCACCCTCGTGGACAGAGCACACGTGTCTGTCTTCTGAGCAAGGGCTGGGGAGCTGGAGTGACTATGGACGCTAGATGCACCTGTGGGGACATGGATGTCAGCAGCATCAAGGTGAGCTCATATGAAGTGGGGACACAGAGCTCCAGGGGAGGGAAAGCCCACGGGGGGGTGTGCATGAACACGTGTGTAAATGTTGGGTGTGTGTGTAGGTGTGTGGGGGGTGCATTTGTGGGGGGGGTGTGCACGTGCATGTGGACATGCGCATGTGAGCATGAGTGTGGGTGTGTCAGTGTGGACGCGTGTGAGTGTCTGTGTGCGTGCAAAGTGCAGCTTCTGCCTGGGCGGTAGGCACTGGGCCTCGGGGCTCTGGGAAGGGCAAGAAAGGAGCTATAGAGGCAGGCAGCGGCCTTGGCACTAGGGACAGCTGGTTTGGCTGCACCTGAGAGGTGAGGAGGGGCCCTGGGGCTGGGGCCCGTGGGAGCGCCTGGCTGCTCCCTGGGAAGCCTGGAAGTGACCTTCTGGCTCTGCCATGGCGGCTGGGCTTTAAACACATGTCCAGTGGCCCCAAGTTCCTGAAATATAGCCTTCTGAGGAGAACAGGAGGCATCCCAGTCTGGGTGAGAGAGTGGACCAGAGGACCGACCAGAAGGCCTTCTGGAAGGAGGGGAGCCAGAGCTGGGGCTTTGGCCAGTCACCCGGCCCTTTGACCCCGACAGTGAAGACCAAGGGATCCCCAGGACACCAGATGGTGGGCCCTGCCCCAAACTGCAAACACAAACCATGCTTCTCAGCCGAAATGAAAGCAGCTCCTTTCTAGACATCCCACTTCTGGACGCGGGCTGTGCAGCTGGCCCTCCCCCGGCGGCCTGCCCGCGGGGCTCCCCAAGCTCTCCTTGGTCCCCAGCACACCCCCGAGAGCCTGTGGCCAACAGCTGTGTCTCACACCTGGGGGGCCGCTCCGCTCCTCGGTGCCGGCTCCGGCCGGGGGAACCTCGGGGGAGGCGTGGGACCAAGGCCTCCGAAGCCTGAGCCCTGTTGTCCCTATAAAAGGACGCTCTTCTCTGTCAGAAGGGAATCTCTGGGAGGACTTTGAAAACAGTCCCACCTCAGCAAACCTCTGTGTGGCCTTTTACACAAACAACCCGCCCAGGGACGGCGAGAAGGCGAGCAGTCGGCCCAGCTGCGGCAGGCTTGCATGTTTTTCTCTTCTTGTGGTTTCTCCTTGGGGTTAAGCAATGTTTCAATTCTCGGCATAACGACCCAGCGGCCTCTCTCAGAGGTGTCAACACAGTCTGATCAGTGGGGGACTGGAGGGGGGTGTTGGAGGGGAGCGAAGGGGTCCCCGTGCCAGCCTTTGGGTCCCTGGGCTCCTCCGAAGCCTGTTAACAGTGAAGGAATGAGAAGCCCAGTGTTCCCCAAAGGTGCCTGGGTGGACGGAGAGGCTGCCGAGGGGTGTTCTAGAAAGATTAGGACCTAGTGAATGTCGAATGCAGCGGGCACCCCTCCTGGGATAGACACTTATCACCAATCACACAGCACTGGTGTCTTTTTTTTTTTTTTAAAGATTTTTATTTATTTATTTGAGAGAGAGAGAATGAGAGACAGAGAGCACGAGAGGGAAGAGGGCAGAGGGAGAAGCAGACCCCCTGCCAAGCAGGGAGCCCGATGCGGGACTCGATCCAGGGACTCCAGGATCATGACCTGAGCCGAAGGCAGTTGCTTAACCAACTGAGCCACCCAGGCGCCCTGGTGTCTTGACGAGAGAAGGCTCCCGGCTCCCCTATGGCTGGGCTGGGTTGGGCTGGGGGCACCCCAATGTCCCAGTTTCCTGGAAGCCAACCCCACCCCATTTCTTCCTGTCGTTCTTGTCCTCCCCCGGCACCCCCAGCTGGCCCCATTGCCTCCTCTGAGGGGCCACAAGGGAGTCCCTCCAGGTGCCAGGTATTCGCCACCTGTTACCTCACTTGTGAGAACGTGGAGGTCACTGTAAGGCACCAGCAAGCTGTGGGGCGGGCCCGGAGCCCAGGACCCCCGACTCTTCCCTCGCCCCGTCAGAGGGCTACCCTATACCGCTCCAGGCTGGCCTGGCTGGGCTCCCACACCGGGAGAGGGTCCCCTTCCTGGCCAGGGTGGCAACTCTCCACCCTGAGGCCCTGAGCCTTCACACAGGCTCCCTGGAGCTCCCAGCGGCCGGACCACCCCATGGGGGGATCTGCACACCCCCGGCCCTCCGGCTGCCCGCCCGACCCCATGCTGCCTGGCTGAGGCTCCCCGCGGGGCCGCTCCCAGGTGCTGGGCGTGGCAGTGCTCTAAGTCAATTCCAACAGCCTGGGCTCCCTGTCACAGCTTCCCCCGCAGTGTGCGCGGCCTTCTGACCCTAACCATGGTCTCGGGGGAATCCTCGGTTCTTCTGATATGAGCAGAGTGATGCAGCTGACCAGCCCTGTTCCCCTTTCCCACTCCTTGACGGTGGGCCCGGGCTGGAGCCACCATGGAAGGAAGGCCCAGAGAATGCTCTAACACAGTGGAACGTGAGCCCCCGGCCCAGCTCTTGTTGTGGGAGGAAATCAGGCCAGCTTCCCCTAAGCCTCTCGCCACCTTTGCCTGTCCTTTGCATTCCTGAGGGCTTCCCTGGGCCCTCAGAGCCCCAGGAGGACAGGGATGGGGGCCCGGCTCCTTCTGGCTCCCCACTCCCTTGCACCCAAGGCCTGGAGAGTGCAATTCTCCCCAAGGGCGTGCGCACAGCCCACCAGCTCCCTGAGCCTGTGTGGGCCTCCAGAAGCCAATTTGTCAGCCTCCTCTCTGCCAAGGGGAAGAGAGAAGAGAGGGAGGGCTCTCCAGGTGAAAATCTCCAGCCTCCCAGCTCAGATGGACTCTCCAGGATCAGTTACTCTGGAACCAGGCAGGGCGAGGGGCCTTTCCCGAAATGGGCATTCTCTTCCTGCCCCTCTGACCATCTCCCTCCCGCAGTGGCCTAGCTGGGACACGGCAGGCTTCACCTCCCGGCAGGGCTAAGGGGTTCTCACCCCAGTACTCCGTCCAAGATGGGGTGCCCCGCTGGAGGCTGGTGAACCATCCTGTGGGCTCCCTGAAGCTGCCACCACCCCTTCCCTAGGCAGCCCCGGGCTCTGGACCTCACAGCCACTCTCTGCCCCCTGCTCAAAGCCAAAAGGTTCTTCAACCTACTTCTCAGGGTTCTTCCTCTGGATCCTAAGCCTGTAAGTAAATTTAAACCTCAGTCTGCTAAGTACAGGTTTCCTCAAGGTGGCCATAGAAGGGGGAGGGCAGCGAGGAAGGGGCCACCGGGAACCTAGGTGCTGCTCAGATAGATCCCATGGATGCCAGGCTTGCAGGGCCCTCCTGGAAAGACCATGTCTGGGCCACAACCAAGGGCGCCTGCCCCAGCCGTGACTGGGAGCCCGAGTGGGAACAGACGAGAGACCAGCTCAGGAAGCTGCAACCACAGAGGGGTTTCAGTTCAGCCAGCATTTGCGGAACCCCGGCTTTGTGCCAGGAACAGTGCTCAGCCCTGGGAAGACGCCAAGGGGAACGGCGGGGTGGCCGGGGTAGATGCAACTTGGGAGACTGCTCCCCAGCATGCCCGTTGGGTGGTAAAGGCAGAGCGAGATTCTCGAGGCAGGTAACGCTGCTCCCTGGGAGGAAACGGTGCAGAGAGGGTGGCGGGCCGTGGCTGCACGTGGGGAGGGGGCTAAGCAGGACAGGTGTTGGGCTGAGCAGGGCAGGGGTCTGAGCTGATGCATTCCGCACACAGGAACGCTGTCAGGGCCCGAAGTGAGGGATGACAAGCTAAGGCCGGAGGTTCTGGAAGATGGCACGGCCGTGATGGCAGCCTGGGCAGGCAGATGGCCATGGCCTTCCAGTGGGATCCACCCGGGCCTGAGCTGTGGAGTCCGTGCAGCGAGTCCCTTCAAGTGGCACAGGGAATTTCCCAGCTCAAGTCAAGAAATCCAGGATAGAGTTAAAACCTGGAAAGGACATTTACCCTTACAGGTAGAAATGCAACCCCAGGGCTGCATGCGCATGCGGTGAGTGGTGCATCATACTCTATAGAACATGTTATGGGATAAAACTTTTTCAGTCTCCAAAGTCTCCATGCTTACATCAGATTTTCTAGAGTAAGAGAAATTCTGCAGCCAAGTCATGCATGATTTAGGTCTTTTGCAAATAGCCAATTCTAGCTGGCTTTATACAAAACAGGAACTTAGGTCAAGAAAGCCACACTAGGGTTTCCAGGAGCCCCAGGGTGGGGTGCGGTGGCTCTGGAAACAGGGCCTGGAATCACAGCCCGGGGCACTGCAGGTTGCTGGGGTCCCCTCTGCCACTCCTCAGGTTCTCTCTGCACTGGCATGGAGCACCTTTCTCTGGAGGTGGGCAGAGTTCACATCTCTGCAAAATGAGCTGGGATCCACACTCCTGGGGGGCGGGGGGTTCTGGTTGTGCGGGCTTGGATCAGGCACCCATCTCTGGACAGATCCAATGTGGCTGGCGTGGTGGCAAAGCCAAACTGCAGACTTGGCTCTTTTTACAGCAGAACAATTTTTTTTTCCCCCAAACAAAATCCTTCCTGAAACTGTAAATATGCCAGAGGCATCCCTGAGAGGGGAGACAGACGGCACAGAAGAGCTCAGTGTCCTCCCTGCTTACTTTCCCCTTCTCTGGGTGAACCCAGAAAAAGCCTTCAGAGCCGTTGAGAAAACAGCATGTCTTCTCACCCCCAACACAAGCTCTTCCTCCTACCAGCCTCCTTCTCCCCCAGCACACACCCCCTGAGTCCCAGGGTGCACCCCGCCTCTCCAAGATCTGCGGGGACCTTGGGCACTGGGAGGAGGAGCTTAGAAATCAGAAGTTGCAGCTTTGGACCCTGCATGGAGAGGCTGGGTGATAAACTGAGTCAAGGGTGCGCCCGCGGCACTAGCTTACCGTTCCTCCACCCCTGCCCTTTCCAGAAGGTTCCCTCCGCCTGGACTCCTTCAGGCCAAAGGATTCAGTATGGGGCCTTCCTCCCTGTGCTGCACAGACCACGGCCAAGGACCCCGTGGTTTCCCACTGTGAGTGGTCCGTGCAGGTCCTTCCATGTCCCAGCAGATGTACAGAGGAACAACTTGCTGAGAAGCCAAAGGAAAATAAGAGAAGCCGTATCTGTGCTTCTGCTGTGGGTCAGGTCACTTACACAATCTTTTTAATCCCTACAGTAAGCCATGTCTTTATAAATGAATAACCAGAGCCTCACTTGGCCTACCAAGTTCTCAAGGTAGATATCAGAGCAGAAGTTCAAACCAGATCCCCGAGATTCTAAAGCCCTCACTCTTTCTGCAACACTATGTTGTCCAGAGCAGTATAAGCTGTCAGTGGCCAGGGGAAGACCAGCACCCTCGGTCCTGACCGCCCATCCATGGTCGCCATGCCCACGGGGTGGGCACATTTTATGGGTTAGCTGATACTGACCATATCTCTCCCTGCTTGTAATCCTACAAGAGACCCCATGCTGTGGAGACCTGTCACCTGCTTAGGCAGGGAGGTTGGGCCCCTGTCTACTTCATCTGCTGCTTGCCCAGTACCTTCTTACAGCTCATTCCTTGCCCTGGTGCCTTGAAGTGTGTTGGACCCACTATCTGCAGTACCCTCTCCCCTACCCTGCTGGATGAACTCCCCCCAAGATTGCATGTCCTGTGTCTCTGGGTACCTGCACCTCACAACACCCGCTTCCCAGAGCACCCTTCCCCTCTGCAGCCCTGGCCGGGCCCCACCCTCCCCTGGGCTGGCATGATGTTTGGGCCTGCCATAGGCCAAATGGGCTGCTGTGGCCTGAACTGTCTCTACCCCCTTCATATGTTGGATCCTTAACCCCCAGTGCCGCAGAAAGTGATAGTTATTTGGAGATGGGGCCTTTACAGAGGTCATTAAGGTAAAATGAGGTCATTATAGGGGGCCTTATCCAATCTGACTGGTGTCCTTCTAAGAAGGGGAGATTAGGAACACACCGACAGGAAGGGGAGGCCATGTGCAGACACAGCGAGAAGTTGCCATCTCCAAGAATCCAAGGAGAGAGGTCTCAGAAGAAACTGACCCTGCTGGCACCTTGATCTTGGACTTCAGGACTTCAAAATGAGAAAATACCTTTCTGTTGTCTAAGCCTCCCAGGCGGTCGTACTTTGTTATGGCAGCACCAGCAGACTACTAGACAGGAAAGTGTTTTAGAAGGTTCCAGAAGGGAAGAAAGGTGACAGTTCATTCACTAAGCATAAGCAAAGGTGACTAGGAACACCTGCAAAAAGGTGCTCGTTCGCACTTCACACATGGCCTGGCTTTCCTTAGGGCTGGGCCAGGTGAGATTCTGTGTGTGCATTAAACCCTCAGGCAACACCACACCCACTGGTCTACTGGCCCCAATTTGATGACCAAGCCTATAGATGGCTCAGTGTCCTGTGAAGGGCCCTTTGTCGAAGAGCTAAGCAGGACGCTCTTACACCTGACCTGATGGTGGCTCATAGTTGGCCACAATCTCACTGAGACCCTCAGACTCATCCGCATCTCACAGATGAAGAGTGAGAGGTTCAGACGGGTGGGGTGGCTTGGTGGGGTCGCTCAGCTACAATAGGCCAGTTGGGGGGAGATGTCAGGCGCTGTGTCCATGACACGAAGGCACAAAGGGTGGGGAGGCAGCTTGGGATTGAGGCATGAAGAACAGGGTAGAGCCTGTTCCAACACCAAGGGGCTCAGGGTCCTTGGGAAAATCATGTCATCTCTCTTGGCCTCAACCCTGCCTGCCTCGTAGAATTGGGCTGACAACATGGACAAGACAATGTGAGGGAAAAGCCCAAAAAAGACTGCAAATTATCTTTCAAATGTTTATTTCTCCTGTTCCCTGTTAGAGCAGTTGTCCAAGTGAGCAAAAGACATCGACACGGAATATGACAATGAAATTGAAGGCATGATCAGTGCCCTTGTTTTGAATCCTGCAAATGACACATGTCGTGGCTGCCAGTCCTCAGGGTCACAGCAGCTGGGAGATTCTCCTGACCTCCCAGATCCCAGCAGCAAGGCTGATGTGCTCCACTTGGCCTGTGCTGGGCCATGCACAGGGCACACAGAGGCACAAGGTCCTGGTCCTGACCCCTGGCAGGGACTCTGGTTTGGAAGGCATCCAGGATGACCATCTGTCTGGTTTTCCTGGGGCTGAAAGGGCTCCTGGACTCAGGACTTCAGTACCAAAACTGAGAAAGTCTTGGACAAATGCACAGAAAACCCCAGAAGCAGCTTGCCTGGAAGAATGGCGAATGGCCTGCCCAAGGCTCAGTTTTGGCACCAGCAAAACACATCTGCAGGGCAGGTACTGTCCTGAGGATGTGTTACAGGCTCTGAACCTATAGCCAGTATATGCTGCTGCTTCTCCCACAGGTCCAGGAACCAAGGAGTGGATGTGGGAGGGGCTCCTCGCAGTGTAGACACTAGCCAAGTGTCTGCTTCCCACCCCTGCAACATGGAGAGCCATTGGCTTGAAAGTCTTAGTCTTAGTCCCCAGGGAGGAAACCCTTCCCCAGAACATAGAACCAGAGCTCCATGGCATCAGAAGTTGAGACCAACACCTAGTTACCTTGGAATCTTCATGCTCCTGAGCCAGTGGGCAAAGAAGGGGGCCTTTACTGTCCAGGGCTTCCTCCTGATTACCAAGGAGTATCACTACATGTGGAGGGCAGGGAGGATGGGTCTAGAAGACCAGGGAGTCTCCAGGGCATCTCTTAGTACTTCCTGTCCAACAGCAACAAGCCAGAGACAGACCCTTTCCAGATAAAGCTTTGAACAATCCCACCAGGTAAAGAACCCAAGTAGATACAGACAGGGGACAAAGGAAGCCCAGAATGACTGCCGAGCACAGAAACTTCTAGTTGCCAACAGGTCTCAAGACTAGTTACAGAAATGAAAACTAGCTTCTATGGCACATATTCTCTCTTGCTTGGTGTCCGTAGATTTTCCCTTTTCTTTTCCCTATTTTTAAAACATTTTGGTAAACTTCTTAGTGTACATACAGAAAAGTACATAAATCACAAGTATATAGCCAGGAGTACACAAGTGAACACATCTGAGCAACAGCTACCCAGATCAAGAAACAGAACACAGACAGTATCCCAGACGTTCCCCCTGTGCCCCTCCAAGGCCTACCGCACCCAGAGCAACCACCACCCCATCCTAACACCTTATAGTCGTTTAGCCTATTTTGAAGTTTACATGCATGGACTCATACCATCTATTCTCTAACTTAGGGTCTGGCTTCTTTCACTCAACTCTATGTGGAGAAGGTTCATCTATTCTGTGCATTGTAGATGGTTCACGTTCATTGCTCTGAAGTTTCCTTTTGTGAAGATACAAGCATTTATTGATCTGGATATTTGGGTGGTTTCTGGTGTTTGGTTATTACCAAGTACTGCTCACACGTCTTTCAGTGAGATGTATATGCAGTTCTCTCGGCTATGTTCCTAGCAGTGAAATGCTGGCCATAGGGGTGCATATGCGCAGCTGAGTAATACCCCTGTTTTCCAAAGTGATTACATCAGTTCACGCTCACCCCCCTCCCCAGCCGGCCCCCAAGCAGCGTGTGTGAGAGCTTTGCTTTCTCCACACCCTTCAGCAATGCTCAGGATTCTGCCTTTTTCATTTTAGCCTTTCTGATGGGTGAGTGGTGGTGTGCACTGCAGCTTCCCCTTCCTTCCCTCCCTCCCTCCCTCTCTGTCTCCCTCCTTCCCCTCTTTGACAGCTTTATTGAGATACAATGCATCCATTTGAAGTGTACAGTTCAATGAGTTTTAACATATTCACAAAGTTGTGCAACCATCACCACAATCAATTCTAGAACGTTTTCATCATCCTCAGAAGAATCCCCTTACGTTTTAGCTATCACCCCGACACCCCATTTGGCCCAAGACCCTGGCAACTGCTATGTAGTCTTTTGCGGCTGGCTTCTTTCAGTTGGCACAATGCCTTCGAGGTTCATCCATGTTGTAGCATGCATCAGTACTTCCTTTTTATGGTCAAATAATATTCTATGGTATGGATGTCCCACATTTCATTTATCCATTCACCAGTTGAAAGATATATGAGTTTTTGTGTGAACTTCTATTTTCATTTCTCTTGGGTCTATACCTAGGAGTGGAATTGCTAAGCTATATGGTAGCCATGTTTCACTTTTGAGGGATTTTCAGATTGCTGTCCTAAGCTCATCATTTAATATTCTTATGTCGAGTATACTGTATTCTCTGTAATCTCTGTAATCTCACCATCATTTGTTAATAATACTTGTCTTTTTTATTATAGCCATTCTAATACATGGGAAGTGGTATCTCATTGTGATTTTGATGTATTGTATTTTAAATGGTGTTTCCTTGATGACTAATGAGGTTGAGCACCTCATGTGTTTATCAGCAACTAGAACCTGTCTTTTGTGAAATGCCCACTTAAACTTTTAATCATTCTTTGGGGTGAGGAGGTTCTGGGCCATCTGCCATCATCTTATTGATTTCTAGGAGCTCTTTATATATTCTAGATATGAGTCTTTTGTGTGTTGCAAATATCTTCTCCTGGTTATAGCTTGCCTTTTCACTCTCTTAATGGAATATTTTGAATGTAAATTCTTAATTTTAATTTTCAATTAATTTCACTTTTCTTCTTCCTCTCTTCCTCATTCTCCTCTTCCTCCTTTTTCCTCTTTGTCTGTATCTGCCTTTTTGTAATCTCTTTAGGGAAGTCATAAGCTATCCCTACATTTTTGTAGACATCAGTTTTACCATAATGGTTGAGTGCAATGGCAACTGCCTGTCCGGAAGTCTAATCTTCAACAGCGCTCCCTCCCAAGCAACCATGGGTGCTAATTGAGTAATTGTAATGCCACGGATCACTAGGGGCCTGTTTTCACTGGCAATGAGCTCATTTTTGTATTCATGCTCAAACAGGTGAACAACCCCATCACAGGGACCCAACTGGGAGGGCTTGTTTCTTGAATCAGTACTGAATCAGTCTGGGTCCAGTCAGGAAAATAGAAACCATTTTAGATATTTCACACAGAGTGAATTCACATAGAGAACTGGTTACAGAGGTGTTGGAAGGATGCAAGAGTAAAAGGGAGAAAGAGGGACGGACAACTAAAGGAAGAAGGGGTGGTCCCTAGAGATAAGAAACACTAACACCTCTGGGCTAGAGCCCAGAGCTGGCATGAAATTTCTGCTGCCCCATGGGAGAAGCTGGTGTTGTGGGAAAACCTCGCACTTTGGGAAAGGCTGGTGCTATGGGAGAACCTGAGATAGCTGACTCTAGAATGGGGCATATTCTCCTCCAGGATTGTAATTCTTTTTTTTTTTTTAAGATTTTTTTAAAAGTGATCTCTACACCCAACATGGGGCTCAAACCCACCATCCCAAGATCAAGAGTCATGCCAGTCAGCTGGCCCTGGGACTGCAACTTCTGATAAAGATGCTCCCTCTCCCAGAGCTGCTGAGCTCTATAATCACTCAGTCCCTGCTGCTACAGCTGCCATCCTACCAGAGCAGACACTCCCTCCCTCCTGCCTTCGGAGCTCCCGCTCTGCCTCTTATGTTAGACCCTATATAGGACCTAACACTGAGACAGTGGGCACAGAGCCTGGGAAATGCAGATCACTTGGGAACCCCAGAGCAGCACTCAAGAAGGTGGCGTGGGCTGGGACCACAGGCACCCACCAGCACAGTCCACCTGGCTCTAGCCCCACTGGCCCGCTTTCAGCTGCGCTGCTGGGACCTCTTCTCGGCTGCCTCCAGCTCACCCCTCATGGGTGGTTCACAGGCCGCCTTCTGGGGGAGGCTTTGCTGAACCCACAGGTGCTACACTGTCTTGGGCTGCTGGTTTCTGCACATCTTCTTCTCTAGGGGTGAGTTTCCTGAGAGCAGACAGTGTATCTGATTTTGTCCCAGGTCATGAACCCAGTGTATATTCAATGCATGAGTGAATGAAGAATGAAGGAGTGACAAGCCTGCTCTTGGGTAAACTGCAAAGAGTAGGTTGAAGGGCTTTTCTCTCTGGACATACCCTTTCCATGCTTCCAAGATCCTGGAGTCCATTATTGGACACTGTCCCCCAGTGTCCTTCATGTCTGGCCCCCACCCCTGGTGTTTAAGGATACGTAATTGGCACCATGTTGTCAGGGGCACATTCCCGAACCTTGTGGCATAACACAGCTGCCTATTTATAGCCAAGGGTTTACGGAAAAATTGTTATGTGTTTGGACAAATTTGGAAGTTTTGGGTTGAAGCAGATTAAACATGATTCTTTACCATAGCACTTCTCAGATCCTTAATTCGCTAACGTGACAGTCCAGGAAGAGGACGTATCAGCCAAGTTCCCCAAACTTATATGGCCACAAAGGTCTCATTTAGGAACACCAAGCAGAGTTTGGTAATTGGTAAAATAATATTTTAAATATATTTAATTGATCTATCTTTGAATAGGCAGCATACACACACACATAGTACAAAATTCAATAGACAAACAGGTGTTCAGGAAAAAGGTATCTTGCTTTCCCACCTGCCCTCCTGTTCTGCAACCACTGTCAGAGACTTCATGGGTTTCCTCCCAGAATGAGGCATGGCTAGTCACCCAACGAGGGGGGTATCCAAGAGGGCTGTGGGTGTCCCAGCTGTCCCCCACCACTCCCATCACTGACAAGGAGCCTGCTGTGGTGGCTACCGCTGTTTTGCTCTGTCCAGGCTGGACACACATGGCACTTCTTCACCTGGATTTCCAGAACCTGCTGGTGTTTCCCTGTGCTCTGCGACCGGAGGGTCTTGTGCCTCTTGTCAGTAAGTCAGAGAGAACAACGTGGCTCCCCTAGGCATGGCTTCCTCTTGTCCACGTCTCAGTGCAGCCATTTGGAATGACCTCGGGGACGGAAAATATCAGGAACAGCCTTAGGCTATGGCTTTGAGTAGCCTTGGGATCTCTTTGTCCTTTGGAAGAAGGAAGGAGGAGTTTTTTGGTAGATAACCCAAGGATTACTTGAGATGTAGCATGTTAACCGGGAGACCCACTCCACATTCTCCCTTCTTGATGGAACAGACTTTCCCTGAAGGGGGTGGGAGGGACACCAAGCAGATAATGACAGAAGATGATAAGGAAGAGGGGGGGATGGAACGGGTGTATTAGTTCTGTGTTGCTGCATAACCAATCAGAGCCAAGCCTGGCTGCTTAAACCAACACACATTTATTATCTCCTACAGTTTCCAGGGTCAGAAATCTGGGTGGTTCCAATTCCACTTCTTTCCAAGATGTGGTCAAGATGTCAACCAGGGTTGCAGCCATGAGAAGGCTTGACTGGGGCCGGAGGTCTGCTGCCAAGGTTACTCATGTGATTGTTGACCGGAGGCCTCAGCTGAGTATACTTCTCCATGGGGCTGTCGAGGGTCTTCCTGACATGGCATGCAGCTGGCTTCCTCCAGAGCGAGTGATCCAAGAGAGACTAAGCAAGGAGGGAGCCACAGTGCTTTCTGTGACCTTGTCTCCAGAATCATACACAGTCCCTTCTGCTACATTCCATTTGTTAGCAGTGGGTTGCTAAGCACAGTCCACACTCAAGGAGAAGGGATTCAGGCTCTGCAGTCTAATGGGAAGAATAGCAAAGAATTTGTGGACATATTTTAATTATGTTTTCAGTGGGGACAGAGGACTAAGCATGGGGCCAAGGAACAGCTGGTAGCTCCTGGTCCATTACTAATAATCCCTGTCATCTTGGCAAGTCACTTACTTTCTGGGCTTCAGTCTCTCCCAGGCTATTTGGAGATGGTGACATCATATTCTGTTGGAGGGCCAGTGGCTCAACATGACAGGGAGGCAGAGAGCAACAGAGTCAAGGGTGTGGGCTTTGGGATCAAGTCCCTGCTGCACCACTTCCTCTCTCTCTGAGCCTCGGTTTTCCCATCTGCATCATTACCTGCCTCCCAGAGGGGTGGTGAAATGAACAGAGGCATGCATGTGCAGAAAGCTGGGCCCAGCTGAGCCTAAACTGAGCAAGTCTAGAGGCATCTATTTGCTGGTGAAGCCAAGAGGTGTGAGAAGGCTCTGCATATAATCCAACCAATGAAGAACAAGCTGCAGGAAAAAGTTCCTACCCTCCATCACCCGCGGGTTCTGTGACCCATATGAAGCTGACCTCTACCTTCATTGTTTTCCCCAGCTGGGCTACATTCTGGGGTCATGACCAAGATTTTGCATCTGGAGGAAGTATTCAGTTGCTCCTGTGATTAAAACTATCCCCCAGATGAAAGCCAAGAGCATCCTTCATTCATCATGTTCTCCACTGCTTGGTGTTACATGTTATGTGGGCACATGGTCTGACTCAAGCCTTGGTGGCTTAGGGACCACGGAAGCCACATTTAGAGAGCACATGGAAACCCCCCATGTGCTCACCTTTGGGGAGAATGCCCAGCTCAGGGACTGCATGCCCCAGCCTGAGAATCAACGTTCTGTGGCTTTATATGAAGTCTAAAAAACTTGCTAATAAAATACCAACTGGAAATCAATTGTTAGCCCAGCTTTACTGGGCACCCAATTTTCTAAGGCCTTAGAATTTTTTCTGGAAGAGGAGTGGATGTTAGCAGCAAGAAGTTCTGCCAGGGGCTAGAAAGATTCTTGCTTCTCTGACAGCCAGCTCTTGGTCTGGAGGCTTTCTCTGAAGTGGTTTTGGAAACACCGGGTGTGGGTTCATTACTGCTGGAGACTAGAAACATGTACAAGAAGCTTCCCTTAAGGATGCACGATTGTGCTCACAGCTCCTTGGGAGAATTCCCACCAGACAGGCTGGACTCTCTCTGAACCTCCCAGGACCTGAGTTTACCTTCTCATGGGGAACGGTTGGCTTGAAAGTATGGTCTGTCCATTGCGCTAAGGCAGATACTCCAAGGTCTGTGTGACCCCTCCCTGACCAAGCAGCACACCTCCTGTGAGGGAGAACACAGGACAGCCTGAAAATTCCTCTTTTCTTTGGAAGCAGGCCATTTTGCTTTTACTGTTTTTAAAGCAGAATAGAGAGAAACCCACATCTCAGGGCCCCACTGAACCCAAGGCTTGAAGTTGTCTGTCACCAAGGGGCAGAAGCTCTGCCCAGAAGAAGCAGAGAGAGGTGGGACACTCCTCTCTCTTAGGACCCCGAGGCAGGGTGTGGGTGTAGGTGGACCCTCTGCCAGTTGGCCCCAGGCTGCATGAGTGGCCCTGGTCCTGAGCATGGGATGGAGCTGAGGGTTAGAGTCCCACCTTCAAGCAGAAGGTAGGACAGCGTGACCTGGATCTAGGTGGTATTGGCACACCGGTGGTTACAGGAAAATAGGGAAAGCCAGAGCCTGATGCCTGCCTCTTGGCATTCTCTGAGCTCTGTCTCACTGGATGAGCAGAGGAACCCACTTTGATATGGCAGACCCAGGAGCCCTCCTGCAGGGAGCTACAGGGGGTAAAAGTTTGGCCAGAATCATAGGTAAAGAAGCACTGGCATCCAAATGAGACCTGCTGGGATCAGCATCCCAACCACAGAGCCCCCATGTGGGGCTGGAGAAGGGAGGAGAATGCTGGGCTCTGTCAGATGTCAGAACCACAGCCATTCAGGGGGTGGGCCGGCCACGTAAGACCTTCCACCAGGGGGCAGAAGAGCAAAGCTGAAAGATTGATGCACCATTGGACCAAGTCCTTACAAGACCAATTTAGGGCCAGGAAACTTCAAACACCTTGGGTTGCAGGGCCTGATGGTACTATGGGAGAACAAATCAGAGCTGGGAAGAAGAAGAGAGCATCTGCTGGCCCTTTGGAACAAATCAAATATGGCAACAGAGCTCAGAGCCAGCAATGCAGGCTTGGGGTGGGGAGCAAAGAGCCTGCAGGTTTTCCTTGGTTTCTTAATATCAAACCCCTCACGTGGGAGGGCAGGAACCATACACCCAACAGAGGCCTCCCAGCAGCCAGGGGACTGTGGTGGAGACTGCATGTCCTAATTTCCTTCTGTCCTGGCTGGTAGATCACGGAGCAGAGAGCTGTGATTGCTTTACCAGATCTAGAATTCTGTAGACTCCAACATGATTGGGGCAAACTGAAGGATCACCCCTGACATGCCACGACTTGGGGAAGGGTGGTTTAGACAGCTTTGGTTGTTGTACCAGTTATCTCTTGCTGCATAACAAACCAACCCAAAGCAGTGGCATAAAATAAAAAATATCAGGTATTTTGCTACTGAATCTGGGAGTGGATTACGCTCAGCCAGGCATTCTGAGGCTTCTGCTGATGACTGCCTGTGTGAACACCAAATGTCCTAGTTTTTCTAAACAGGCTAGAAAAACAATTTTTAAAAATTTAAAATCTAATTTTTTTTAAGATTTTTTTATTTATTCATTTGAGAGAGAGAATGGGAGAGAGAGCACGAGAGGGGGGAGGGTCAGAGGGAGAAGCAGACTCCCTGCCGAGCAGGGAGCCCGATGCGGGACTCGATCCTGGGACTCCGGGATCATGACCTGAGCCGAAGGCAGTCGCTTAACCAACTGAGCCACCCACGTGCCCTAAAATCTAATTTTTAACTAATTAAAAACCTGCAAGGGCGTCTGGGTGGCTCAGTCGGTTGACTGCCTTTGGCTCAGGTCATCATCCCGGGGTCCTGGGATCAAACCCCACGTTGGGGTCCCTGCTCAACGCAGAGTCTGCTTCTCCCTCTCCCTCTAACCCTCCCTCCTGCTCATGCTCTCACTTGCTCTCTCTCTCTCTCAAGTGAATAAATAAAAAATCTTAAAAAAAATAAAAAATAAAGGGCCACCTGGGTGGCTCAGTCATCAAACATCTGCCTTTGGCTCAGGTCATGATCCCAGGGTCCTGGGATCGAGCCCCGCATTGGGCTCCCTGTTTGGCGGGAAGCCTGCTTCTCCCTCTCCCACTCCCCCTGCTTGTGTTCCCTCTCTCGCTGTGTCTCTCTCTGTCAAATAAATAAATAAAATCTTTAAAAAATAATAAATAAATAAATAATAAAAAAATAAAAATAAATTAAAAACTGCAGGGGCTCCACAGGAGCAGCCCAGGGGTAGCCAGCTTGTGCCTCTGCCTAGTCTTGCAAGGTCAATTTGGAATGGCCCAGGCAGGTAAGGCATTCCAGAAGCTTCTGCTCAGCACACTGGTGCCTTGCCTGAGGTGTTCAGGGCCAGGCAGGGGTGAAGGATGCGGTGGCAAAGGAGTGAAGTAAAAGGCCTTCCCAGAGAAGCATGGCAGAGCATGTGGGCAGCAGATGAAGGGATGGGGTGGCAGCTGAGTGGGACCCACAGTTCACAGAAGCTTTCTGCAGTCCACTCTCTTATTTTTTCTGTGAAGACCCACTCTTTGCCAACTTCCCCAGAAAAGCACACCTTTATGAAAGATCCTGAGCACAGCCACACTGAGGAGTAAGTAGCTGCTGAAGCTTAACATAACTCTCCCACCCAGGGACAGCTGTCCTTGACCAGGAGCAAAACGTGCGGAGTCAAAGCGCAAAGCTTTAATAGTGACATCTCAAACTGACAGGTAGGTGTCAGGTAGGGTGTTAGGTGACGGTCTTAACCAAGCCTATGAATTTCTGCATCATCATCATCATCGCCATCATCACCACCACCATCACCACCATCATCATCATCACTGTCATTATCACAACCATCGCCATCA